>NW_009637503.1:0-33948 GCF_000690535.1 Cariama cristata | reverse complement strand
CCAGGGTGTCTGAGCACCAAGTGTGGGCTGCCTGCAAGGGCAGGGGCTAGCAGGGCTGTGGGCAGCACCTCAGCCACTACAAACTGCCTTGGGTTCCTCCAGCCCCACGCAGACTGGTGTCTGCATATGTACCTGTTAGCAGACAAGGTTACACCCTGGCATGGGACCTGCTGGTTGTCCTCCCTGTCAGATTCCATTTCAGCAGAAATGCCTTTGACAATTTTGGAACCAAGAAAATGAGAAAGTTGGGATGGGTTGGAAAAATAAATTAATTCTCTGTTAAGAATAATAAAGGGATACAAATACCTTCCACTAGACCAGGTTGCTTAAAGCCCCATCCAACCTGGCATTGAACGCTCCAGGGATGGAGCGCCCACAACTTCTCTGGGCTCCCTCATCATAAAAAAACATATTCCTTAGATCCAATCTAAGTCCACCCTCTTTCAGTTTAAAACTGTTGCTCCTTGTCCTGTCACTACAGGTCCTTGTAAAAAATCTCTATCTTTCTTAAAGCCCCCTTTAAGTACCGAAAGGTCAAAATAAGGTGTCCACAGAGTCTTCTCTTCTCCAGGATGAACAACCCCAAGTCTCTCAGTCTGTCTTCACAGGAGAGGTGCTCCAGCCCTCTGATCATCTTTGTGGCCCTCCTCTGGACTCACTCCAACAGGTCCTTGTCCTTGTTGTGTTGGGGACCCCAGAGCTGAAGGCAGGACTGCTGGGGGGTGGGGTGTCTCACCAGAGTGGAGTAGAGAGGGAGAAACCCCTCCCTTGACCTGCTGGTCACACTGCTTTGGATGCAGCCCAGGATACGGTTGGCTTTCTGGGCTGCAAGTGCACATTGCTGGGTCATGTTGAGCTTCTCATCAACCACCACCCCCAAGTCTTTCTCCTCAGGACTGCTCTCCATCCATTCTCTGCCCAGCCTGTATTTGTGCTTGGGATTTCCACGACCCAGCTGCAGGACCTTGCACTTGGCCTTGTTGAATAGGTTGAAATAACCCCATCCCTCCCTGAGCACTGCCCAGCAGGCTATGCCCAGAAAGCCTTGCCTTGACACATGGGTATTTGTCCAAGTTGCATGCTAAGATATGCCTTCTGTGCTGCTGGGCAATTAAAAAACTTATTAATGAGGTATTATACCAAAATATATCATCTGTGAAGAGTACCCTATGGAATCCGAAATCTAATACCAGTTTAATTCAAGAGACAGCTGGCTGTGAGCTGCATCTATGGCTTGTTATGAGCAGTCCTCCATATTTTGTTACAGTGCTGTAGGACCCTTTGCTGCTGAAAATGCCTGGTGGCTGCGTAGGGGTGCGGGCACCAGCCTCTGGACAAATGCAGCAGCTATCTGCAGAAGGCAGGAGGTCTTCATGGTAGTGGGGCAGGACCCAGGGAACACATCACCTCTGAGGAAAGGGTATTCCTCTGCTTCACAACTAGGGTAGAGTTAGGTTTCCCTTCCTTTTTCTGGGACGTAAATGCTAAACATCTACACCTCCTGGCTGTTGGCTCAGTTAGCGTGGAACAATTCCTCTGTAGTGCTAGTTTACATCTCTGGTGACTTCCAATCAAGGAAAATGAACAAAACCCAGAAAAGAGGTGGAGAAGCACGCCCAGGACAATCAGAATAACAAAAGGCCTGTGTTGCACCAGGAAGGTGAAAGAACATGGCTTGTTTGTACATTGTTGCTGTATTAAACAAAGTAAATCAGCAAAGGATGGGAGTGGACAGGACTGTCTGTACCCTTAATTTCATTTCTAAAGGGCCTTTATCCTACAGTTGCCAGAAATAGTGGAGGGCTGGACTGAATGACCTAGTGGGTCCCCAGTTTCTATATTCAGTTAGTGATGTTCTTGTGAGCATGCATGCATATAAGATTCTCCTTTGGAAAAAGTTCTGACAGCACTAGTATGATTTCTGCCAGGCTTTAGGCTAGCCTGTGGAGATTAGGGTTTGCTGGAAATATCTGGCATGACATTTCAGCACATCTCTGCGGCTTGCTGAACTCTCTGCCTGCTGCATGGTGCAGCCATCCCTGCCAGGTGGCTATAAGAGGGCACTGCCATGACCATCTAAACCAGCACATTGTCACTCCTGCATCTTCCTTATCCTCTCTGGTGTGTGGCTATTTGTCTGAAACTGTCTAAAGTGACAAGTGACTGAGGATTTTGTGCACCCAGCTTGAGATATGCGATCAGGCACCCTCATTCTTCTCCTGCTGGCATTTTAAAGTAGCAACATATAAATCCATGTGTCACCTGTAGAAACGTGATTTAGCACATGAACATAAGTGTGACATGAGGGGAAGCTGCATCGCCACACTGCCCGAACCTCACCTCCCCGTCCCACCTTGACTGGCACTTGCCTCCACCGCTGGCTTTGTGGGGAGGTAGTTGATGCCGAGGTGAACTGAGGACACATTTACAACAACTCATACTTTTATATATGGCTTATCTGAGATGCAGTTTATACATGTGAAAGTATAGTAATCCCAGATTGATGGCAATCGATGTTATTGGCAAATTGTATCTACTTATTGTCACTATTGGGAGTACTGTAAAATTAAAAGTATTTCCATAGCCACCCAGAGTGGCGTTTCAAGGATCATTTCCCTTTAGCTTTCCTTGCAAGAGACTGATTGCTGATAGAAAGGACATAAATTTCAACCTGTTTGAACTGGTTTTAGCCAGTTATCCATAAAAAAAATTATTGTTTTGAAACCAAGGAATGCTCTTTAGAAGAGATATTGAGAAGGGAATGGCATACATTCAAATCAATGTGGCTGAAGAAATTCTGGGTATGTTTTTGCATAATGACCATAACGCATACATATGTGTGTGTGCGTACATATAGGTAGTACTTTCATTTACATAACTATCTACAAATAGTCTTGACTCATTTTTCAAGAGTCAAACAAATGCCTACGGAAATAACATATTTTAATGCTGTTTTGATCATTTGTTCATTATATCCATTTTTGCTCTCTCAGTGACAAGATGGAAATTATTCACACAGAGATACGGTAACTGGAAGTTTATTGCTGTAATTCTGCTGTTTTATTTTTAGAGTCAGGATATGCAGCGTGCAGATGCTGACACTGTCTGGAAAATATTGTCTTCTTTCCTTTATTGCACTGCCCGTTGTGCAATGGACTGCCATTTATTTTTAAAAAATTTCAGAGTATCTATATTTGAAAATCAATATATTCAGCAACACATAACCCCGATCAGAGCATTGGCTTCCTCTATGAAGCACAGATTTCCTCTGTTCTAGTTCTAAGTTTTTAAGCCCCCATGAGCAGAATTTCATATGTGCCACATTTAAAGAGACTCTAAGTTGTTCTTCTGAGAAACTATGAATAATAATTGGCTATAGAGCTGACCAGTCGTGTTTTCAGATAGCTCCGTGATTTGCACACATGTGCCCACACTCCTACAGGCTCCTCCTTTACACAGGCTATATAAGACAACATCAGTTCCCCTAGCAAAGGTAGTCTGCAGTTTGAGTTCTCAACTTTGCCCCATCACTTATGCATGCTGATGGCAATTTTTACACTTACAGACAATTACAAACCTTGCCAAAGGCTGGTGTTTCTGCAGTTTCTGAAATAATGATGAGCTTGCTTGGTGCTGCAGGAGCTTTCAGAAAAAACCTTCTTTGTAATATAATCAGATCATCTTGTTTGGAGTAGTTTGTTGTCAGCCTGGTTGTTGCTTCTCCTTGTCTTTAATTTCTAATCTAGCTACGAGTTGTGAGTTATTTGATTTGGTTCTTATGGTGGACTCATGGAAAAACTGCAATGTATTTAGCATCGTATACTCTGTGGCTGAGAGTGAAAAAGCATGCCCAGTTTGAAAGTATGCTTTTTATGAAGTCCTCAGTGGTGATATGAAGTGCAAACTCGAAATCCCTGTCAGGGCAGTCTAAGAAATATAGATTTTATAAGATACTTACGGCATTTGCAAAGATTTTTGAGGGTAGAACAAACAATCGTTTCAAATATATTTATCTGTGACCTAGAAAAGATTGTTCTTGGAGTTTTGCGATCTAATGTAGCTTGTACTATACACATCTATAATGACTTTAATAACTGACTCATTACCAGTAGTCCAATTCTACTCACCAAAGACATCTTTAACAGGCATATGATCTCTCAGAGGGCACTTCAATTACATTAGACAAATAGATACTACTATGTATGAAACAGCTGCATGACTTGTATTTTTGCTTCAGTTAAAATATAACCAAAACATAATCTCTTGTACACGGCTGTATGAGAGACTGAATCACGTGCAGAACACAGACATAGTAGCACTACCATAAAGTTAAGTGGTTGTTAAAGGATTTAAGATATGGCCTTCAAAGATTGAAAAAGGCACTTCTAAATGTGGGGATATTAATCTCTGCAATTCTAGTAATTATATTGTATTACTATATACTATGCTCTTTGTAGTGCTTTTTTCGTCATGGACAAAGCAACTGGTGTGTATTTGAAGTGTAGTTTTAAAGCACCAATAGTGCTTTTGGAAGCTGATTGCATTTCAGCCTTGGTGAAGTGTCAAGAATATGACTAAAATTTCAGTAGATTTGTAGCTTTTAATTCTTTCATTCATTTGTTTGTTCAGCTGGGTTATGCTGCTTTCATCGGGTATTGGTGAGATTGATTCTGGCATAGTACCTTCACTTCTAGAGCTTCTTAAAGAAATAAAAAAAAATGAATGGTGCACAGAAAAGCACTCCAAAAAGGGCACTGGGATTGTAGAAACCTCTTTTTACAATAAGGGATGTAAGAAACTCCCTCTGTCTTTTTATCTTTCAGCAGGGCAGGCTGACTTTATCACCCTAAGCAGTAGCAGAAGCAAGAGCAGCATGCCATTTCTTCTGGAAAGAGCAATAACATGAAGTGTTTGCAGCCAGCTGAAGAGAGATGCTGGAACATAAAAATAAAGCATAACATTTAATAGGAAGGTGACGAACCAAATTACTATGGGATGTGGTCGATTATCTGCCTCTTGGTAACTACCGAATGGAGTCCTTGCTGAAAGGTATGTTTTAGTCATACCAAGGTACAATTTAAACAGAAAAAAACATTTCAATGAATAGAAAGAGAACTGACAAGCAAGATGGTTCCTTTGGCCTTAACTTCTCTGAATTACCAGGGTATTAGTGTTTTTTTTCAGCCATGCTGTTTATGAGGTTCAGTATACCTTCCTCAGTGTTTAGTCCTGGGAAAAGACCCAAGCATGTACTGAGCTAGATGCTTGAAGTTTGATGTTTGATGTTTATTCCTTTCTGCTATATTCAGCAGGTTTTATGCCATTATATTCTTCATAATATCTGAGCATTTCTCTTCATGGTGGTCCCTTTGATCCTTTCTGGGGAGGAAGGTTCATATGTGTGTCTGCTTTGTTTTCCCCTCTTTTGCAGAGGGGTATGCCTTGCAGTGAGGATGGGGGTACGCGATGGAGAAACCCACCCTGATCTTTCTATAAGACATCAGCCCAGTGCAAATACTGGGCTGAATATTTGTCAAAAGCTGAGTCTTTGGGTAATAGCATTACAGATGTACAGAATTTTATACTCCACCTCTTGGCAAACACACTCATTAGACCTCCATTTGGTAAAAAACCCACATATGTGCTGGTAGGAAAAAATGACAAGGGAAAACCTTTTGCTTAATACTCAGAATATGGGAAAGAAACAAAAACATGTGAAAAGTACTTTGGAAACACTCGGATGAGTGATGTATGAGTGTACGTTAATTAATTCATGATAATGTACAAGTCTACATTATCACTGCAAACCCTGAACTCACAAGAATGGAAAAAAAAATCCTAGTTTTGATCACTCTCAGGTATTCCTGAGACGAAGAGGCAACTTTTTGTTATATATAAACGTCTCATTTATATATAAATGCTCACCTTCCCAGATATGCCAAGCAAGATTGTCTGAAACTCAACTTGAGGTGAGGAAGTGAAAGAGCTCAGTCCTGCAGTGGAATATAGGGAACATATGCTACCGGTGCTCTCAGTGGACATTAACATCTACTGGCCCTTGCAATCTTAGCACCGACTTTATCCCTGTGAACACGTGGAAATGGATGAGGTGTGTAGTATTGCAAGCTGGCTCTGCCTCCAGCAAGTGGTCAATAGCTGGGGCTCCCAGCACAGACAGATGTGCTGCCTTTAAAAGCAGTGCGCTCTGGTGTTTTAAAGGCAGGCAGTGCATGCAAAACTGATGCATCTGCAAAGGTGGGTTTTTCCAAGATTCTGCTTCTCTGCCTTGACTTCTGAAACCCTTTACTGGACACTTGGGCAGGAGAAAGATTTTCATTGCAAGAGGGAACTGATGTGAAAGCTTAAAAGGGTGTCAGCGGATTAGGCTCAGAAATCAGAAAACTCAATACTTTATGAAGAGTATCTTGAGAAGCATTTTCAGCAGAGGTGTAAGTAATTAATTTATATTTGTAAAACCCATGGAAAGAGGGCAGGCATGCCCAGAGCATTGAGAGTGTTCAAACAACTGCCAGTTCTGCACATGCAGGCCACAAACATAGACCAATATAGCTATGGGGCTGGAAGGGCAGTGAGAGCACAAGGCTGGGAAGTACAGGGAAGAATGTGTGCACCCCTAACATCATTTTTGCCTGAACACAGTGTCATGTCTGGCCCCCTCCCTCCCTCCCAGCAACTGCTGTGTGCATACAAAACTCCTCTGTCCCTGTCACAAGCTGTAGGGAACCCCAGCTCTTCTCCAGGTCTCCAATAAATGCATCTTTGAACTGCCTCCCCCTCCAAATTGTCTCACACAACCCTGGGCATTCCAGCCCATGAACTTTAACAGCAGGGCTTCCTTTTTGAAAACGACATCAGCTTTCTTACTGGCACTTTGGGATTTACATATGATTCCCCCGTGGATACAAGGACCATGTGTTCTCAGCTGACGTCAGCACAAGTTGGTGAGGAGCACTAATGTCAGCAAAATGTGGCAATGCTCTCCGGTGCTTGGTTTTCTTTGCACTGTGTCTGGCCTCCCCTCTTGATGCTCTGCTCTCTATGCCCAAGTTCCCACGACCATTTCTGGTTCTTATCACGGGGTGGAAAAACTTCCCTTGGCAAAAAGGTCCTCCCTTGACCATCTTCCTTCATCTCAGTTCTTTGTTCCCAGATGAGTTACTGATCTGGTGCTGGTAGACTTGAGCATTGTTTCCAAACGGCACAGGCAGAAGCCACTTGGAAAAGCAATGATGAAACCAGAATGATAATTGCTGTTAGTTTTGAAGCATTTCTGCAGCCTCAACCAGGCAGGGGCCAGTGGGTGGCCAAGGCATGGCTGAGGGGCAGAACTGGTCTCAAGACTAAGAAGTTTGCTCATTTAAAGGTGAGTTAGGCATCTGTGTGGTGCAAATGGATTATTTGTAACAAATGTCAGTCCATAGAGCTGTGTTTTCTTCAGCATGAGAGAAACAAGGTGGTTTCTGAGCTCGCAGGTTGACCATTCCCGGTAGGACCACCTCCCTCCTTCCCTCTGCCCTGTCTCTGAGCGTGCTTTTCAGCAGCCTCTACAGAGATCTCCCTCCCGAAATTTATTAGAGGAGCAAATTGTTAATACTGGAAATGACCTGGTTCACCTCCAGATGCCTTCATGCAGGCTGTGGTCAGGGAATTTAATGTATTTTTTTAAAATAATGAAGTTGGCAACAGAGGATTTTCTTTGCAGGACAGATCATTAAATAGCCCACGTGCTGGGCTGGCCGTTGCGCGTATGCCTGCATACCCTCTGTTGGACCCAGTAAAAGGTGTGTCATGAAGCACAGTATTCCCACAGATGGCTCAATTCAATCCACTAAGCCATTTTTGAGTGACAGCATCAGGTTTCGCCGCTCCTTGTCACCCTGAAGCACTGGGTGGATGCTGTCTGTGGCTGGGTGATGCCTCTGAAGCTGACATGACCCAGCGACCAGTCAAACAGATTTTTGTCTCCAACAACTGTGTGCGAGAAGCCGCCTTCCCGGTGTGCACATGAACTGCTTGGAAGGTGTTGCATTAGAGTCTCTTCCTAATGAGCTGTGGGATCCGGGAGTCGTGTATGAGGCTAATCTTTCCAGGAATTTGACTTGAAAGCTTACCACATTTCCAAGTATAGGACATGCCCATGCAAACGAACAGTTGAGTGTCTGAACTTCTATTTAACTGTATTTATTGTAGATATTTAACAGCCCTTGTTCCTGCAGGGCTTTTCAAAGTCCAGCATAATGTCAGACGTGCCAAACATCGTAAAAAAAAAAAAGACTCATCAATCTTGGTGGATTTTTGTCTGGCACTTATAAGTTAGGCCTGGAGACTCAGCCCTTTTATGAGCATGCTGTGTGCTTTTAAGCACATATATAAGGACATTGAGGCATGAGGTTTGCATTTGCTTTGCACTGACCCATGCCTGCAAATGAACCAGTTCTACAAAACACACAGCGATGCTGTATTTTCCTGCTCACCATGATGGTAGTACTCCCACACCCTGCTGAGGCTAGCTGCCACCAGCCCTGCACCCCAAACCTCTGAAGCTTGGGGCTGAGACATGCTAACAGGGGGACCAGTCTCCTGCTGTGGAAGGACAGCCCATCTCCTGCCGAGTCTTGCTGTGCTGCAACACTCGGACCCCGTCCTTTCCTCGCCGTCGGACTGTTTTTGCCATTCCTGCCCGTCAGTGTACCGCAGCCATCAACATAGACATTCCAGGGGAGGTTGTGCAACTGTCCCGGCTTAATCATTAACTGGGACATTCTGGCTGTTAAATGTTTTTATTTATTTCTGGATTTTGCGAGAGGAGGCACTTGTTGGACAGGGCAGGCTGAAACACACGCAGAGATCTGGCGCTCAGGCGTGCACTGCAGGCTAATCCTTGCCTTCTGCTTGTGATGCAGACTGCCCCGTGTACATGAAGTTGAGCAGTGCAAGGCTAGCCAGAACTGAAGCAGGGTTTCCAGTGACCAAGCGAGCAAAACCGGCTGTTATTCATAAGGAGCTCTGGCTTTGCTGTCTGAAGGTCCTGGCTGGGAGCTGCTCCATGCTTGGTGTTGCACGCAGCAGCGTGCTTGGTCATCACGAAGAGCCTTTGCAATGGGCAAGGCAATGGCAACGGGGGTGACCCATGGCCAGAGACAGGACTTGGGCATCTGCATGTGGAGAGTCAGGTTGTCACAGCAGGAACCAAACCCCCATCACCATGTGAGGATCCCTGGGGAAACACCAGGGGCAGGGCAGTGTGGGGAGGTGTACAGTCACAGGGCTAGAGATGTGGATGGGGCTTTCTCCATCCAGCACATGTCTTTGTGGCTCTTGCAGCGTGGCTCAGAACTCTCTTTTATGCAAGTGCCAAGCTGGTCCCAGCTCACTCCTGGCTGGAGGTTGCTCGTGGGGAGATGACTGCTACTTCTGCCTTCATCCCTCACTTAGGGCTGCATCTTGCTATTCAGCTGGGACATGTCTTGGTTTGGGTCAGTATTTCAGCTGCACAGATTAATTTCAGAGACTTGGAGATTTGCAGCACTGAAACGATGTCGCTTGATGAGCAGAGCGGCAGTCTGAGTCTGTGCTACCTTTGCATGGGGTATGCCATGTCCCCCCTGTGCACCCCTCTGCGACTCACCCTCACCTTTTGCATTGGATATTTTGGAAGGTGTGAGTGATAGCAACTACAATGGAGAGCTTTTAAGCCGGCACTTTCATCTCTGGCTTGCAGAGTCCTGCAAAGCGGTGTGAGGATCGCTTCTTCCCCTAATGAAAGCGTAGGAGCAGAGGTGAGAGCTGTCCCTGGGGCAGAGGCAGGAGGGGCAATATGTGTTCTCATCTCTTCTGCCCTGTGTTGTTACCCCTGGGACCAGGAACAGTGCAGTAAGGTTAAACCAACTTACGTTGCACCCAAAATACACTGAGCAAAGAAAAATTCAGCCTAGCAAACAATCTCATGCTCCACATGGAAATATTTGGGCTGTTTCTGCTGTTGGTTACAGCTGTGCCATACCACGGCTTCCCAGTGAAGTCACCGAGCCCAGCTGGGTGTAACTGAGGGCGGTGCTCACGTTGTCTGGGCTAAATGTCAGCAAGGAACAGCAGCAGTCAAACGAGAAGGATTTCTAAGCATTTCCCTTCTGGTCACACACAGTCCTTATTCTTGGACAGCTGAGGCAGAAGGACAAGAGCAAAGTTATTTTAGATGGAAAGTACCTAAATGTTTTGTTCTTTGTGCATAGAAACGAACAGAAATGAGCTCTGGGTCTTGTAAACATTAACACCCAGTTTTCTGTGTATATAACCCAGCTGCTAGGAAAGCTTGATGAGTTTTAACTCTGCTTTGAGTTTAGGGGATAAACAGGATCCATTGCTCAGCCCACAGGATTCTTGTCCACGCTCCTGAAGATGTCCAGATAGGTTTTGGACATTACCTGTGCCTGGCTGACCCACAGCTCTGCAGGGGTGGGCTCCATTGCCCCACCAGACTCTGGACCTTGTGGGCACTCCGTGGCCACTTCAGTGCAAAGTAGGCGCTCTCGGTTGGGGACGAATATCTGCCTCCTCTGGTCACCACCAGCCTACCACCATCTGTTGAGTTACTGTTTTCTTCCACCTTGCCAGCAGATGTGATTCTGCCATCCTTCTCATTGGGTAAAATCAGCTGGATTAACTTGGAGCTGTTGCTGAAACTGTTTAATCCAAGTGAGTGGTCACAGTGCTCTTTGGCAGATGGACAGTAACGTGCGCCTGGAAATGTCAACCACTCCTCTCTGAAGGGATCGTCTGTCTGTTTAATCTGGTGGAAATTGTGTGCCCTGAGCTGGCTGGTCTTGCACTGGAACAGCTTAAGGAGTGCCCATGTGCTCCAGGTAAACTCTGGCAGCACTGTCATTGAGGTTGGGAGTGAAGGCAGGCAGATGGACAGTAAATGTCCATGACTGCTCCTGCTAGACCCAACAGGGATGATTGCTCTTGGACTTAAAAGGGGACCGCATGCAGGTTAGTACTTCTTCTGCTCTAACTCCTTAATCAGCTTGCAGTTAATAAGCGAATGTCATTCAAACCCAGGTCTTGAATTTAATAATTCATGACAGCTCCTAAATCTGAACGCTCACCATGGAGAAGAGGGGCTTAGTGCACTCCTCATGTCTGTTGTGTCAGGCTTCCTGCAGGTGCAGGTGAACTCTGTACAACCAAACTGCTTGTATTGGGTGTCCAAAGTTTCTCAGCTTCTACATCCACTAGTGACTAGCATAGGTGATATGAGAATTTTGAGAAAAGTCCATAGTCCTAAGCCTTCCAAAGACTGTGACCCTGAATTTGGTCCAGGTGTGAAATACCAGAATTCTTGCCTCTGATACAGGTTTGTCGAGGTCATGTGTAAGGCTCTGACTCTCCAGTGGTGATGTAGAGAGCCCTGACCTGTGCTCTGAGGGGAGCTGCTGTCAGATGAAGGTAGGTAAAAGCAAGTCTCCAAGCAGTTAAAGATTGGCATATTTACATTGAATGTTTTGCTAATGTTGGTCTTCCAAGAAACCAGTTGTAAAACTTGCTGCAGGGCTGCTTCTGCAACTTTGTGCCAGGCAGCAACTGAAGCCTTGTGTCCAGGACAGGGATTTGTGGACTGCTGTCTAGGAAACTCTTCTGTACTAGGCAAAAGCTTGGTTTTCTGCACTTACTGTTTGTTTTATTGTGAAACTTGTTCTGAAATGTTGTTCCTAAATAGTCATGATTTAAACTAGATTCTTTCTTGCTATTCTTTTCATGGTGCTTAGTTAAGAATTGATTTCTCAATTCACGACTGCAAATTTGATACTGGGACTAATACATCCAAGTCAGTAAGGAAGGGGAGATTTCCATTTTGGTCTTAACCTGTCCTAGCAGTAAGCATAAATATAGTTACATTTTTAGAAAAGTATGTGAAACTGGACTTAGTTTATGTTCCTTTTACATAGGGTTGAACTCTTCTGGTGTACATGTACTTATGAACTGGAAGTATATCAGCATTGGGAAAGGAAAGGGACAACTTTGACTGTCTTCATGGACTGGCATGGTTATAGGCATACAACTTGCACACGTAGAGAAAACTGCAAAGCTACAGTTTCTTGGGTTACAAGATGATCTTGGTGAGATTTCTTAATCTTGCAGTTGTCATATCTATTGGGAGCCCGACTGCAACACACCTACAGCAAAGCCAGGCTCTGTGCTGGACAACACTGTCCACAGTGCACACATTACTAGGAGCTCTTCTGCAAGTCTCTCCTGCTCCCTTCTGGTGAAGTCCTGAAATCCAAACCAGAGAAGACACTCTCCACATCTCCGTTTGATATCAAGATTGCTCTCAGGAGCTCTATGGTCAACACAATCCTTGATGCATTGTGGTATATGAAATGAAAGGTGGGGGTGAGTGTGCCCCATCAGCAAGTAAGTGGAACCAATCATGGGTTCCATTTCTCTTTCCTTTTCAGAGCGGAACCCAAAAAGCTTCATGGTAGCCAGTATCTTCTAAGGACATTTGAGGTCCTCAGAGGGTATGTGCTAAAGGGTCACAGTTACTGCAGTACTGCAACAACTTAGTGATTTTTTTCTCCCCTGCTTGAGGCTTGCTTTTCATGCCACTTCTTTGCCTGGTTACTCTATTCCTAATGTTTAAACCTGGGGACTTCCCCACTAACCCAACAGCCCAGACTTTGCAGTAAGGGCACAGAACTGTCCTGCTTTTCATCAGTGTAGCTGAATTTGGTATAGAGACAGGTTATGTCTCACAAGAGTCAAGAACTTCGGAAGTGGCAAGGTACTGCCCATTGCAACTCAGTACATGGGTGCTTGTCTGCAAGTCAGTGTGCTTATAATGGACCAAGATTAAATATACTGTTGAATGAAATGAAAAAGCATCTATAACCATGACTGAATTGTGTCTGCAGGTGAAGCTCTTACCTCAACCTGTGTCGTGGTTTAGCCCCAGCTGGCAACTGAACACCATGCAGCTGCTCACTTACTCCTCCCCCCACCCCCAGTGGGATGAGGAGGAGAATCAAAAAAAGGTAAGACCTGTGGGCTAAGACAAGAAGACTTCAATACTGAAAAAAAGTAAAATAGAATAATTGTAATAAAAAGGGAGATAACAAAGAGAGAAAGAGGATTAAAACCCAAGAAAGACAAATGATACACAATACAATTGCTCACCACCCACTGACCGATGTACAGCCAGTCCCTGAGCAGCCATCGGCCCCTCCCAGCCAACTCTCCCCAGTTTATATACTGAGCATGACATCCTATGGTATGGGATATCCCTTTGGCTAGTTCAGGTCAGCTCTCCTGGCTGTGCTCCCTCCCAGCTTCTTGTGCGCCTCCTCGCTGGCAAAGCATGGGAAACTCAAAAATGCTCGATTTAGACTAAGCATTACTTAGCAACAACTAAAGCATCAGTGTGTTATCAACATTATTCTCATACTAAATCCAAAAAACACAGCACTGTATCAGCTACTGGGAAGAAAATTAATTCTATCTCAGCCAAAACCGAGACAACCTGTTTTACATTCTACTCAGCTGCTCTGAATGCTTGAAAGAGACCAGCAGGGACTTACGTAGGATTAATGTCCCCTTTGATGGACAGGGAACTTGGACACAGAGACACAAGTTCATATAGGGCCCTCTAAGGAGCCAAGGCCACATAGGGAGCTCCAGATCCTCTCTAGAGTCATGACCCTGTGACCCAGGCACAGGAATCCTCTAATTGTTTGGGAAAGAGGGCTGTACCACATTCAGATTCAGGGTTTCTCCCTTGTATGGCCAATGCCACTGTCCCCACTGGTGGCTGGACCTGGAGGGGTGGCTGGTTGTGCAAGCTGTAGGTGCTACCATGGGTGCACGCTGCAGTGCTGGTCTGCTCTGGGGACACACTGAGCTCATCCTACATGCCTGGCTCTGGCTGCAGTTCCCAGGGTGAAAAAAATTGGCTTTATTTGTAATCAAAGTTCTAACCCGCACAACTGGCAACTCTAAGCAAAAGGCAGTTAAAAAGAAGCCCAGTGTTTATTACCTAACATTTTTTTAAACGCTCATCATGTTTAACCTAAACATACAGCTTTTAGGGGGTGTGACTCATGTCTTTAATCATTGAGATTTGACAACAGCAGTAAATTAGCAGGTTGCAATCCAAGAAACCTTTCCTAGAATGTCACTTGGTTGATCCTGTTGCAGGGTTGAGACCTGAGATAGGTGTATTTTGAAAGAACCTACCTATGCTATGGACCAGCAATAGTTAGGTATGTTGACATCTAGTGGAGCTGCACCGGCAAATGTTCCCATGTAAAAAGTAAGATGGTAAAAAAGCTTTTTGTTTGGATGAGTTATATCACTCAGGCTAAACCATTCCAGCAAGAGGGTTTTTTTGAAGCTGTCTGCACTTGTTTCTTCATGCTGATACAGTTACATCAGAGAAATTTTTAGAATAGACTAGTCTTACCTTCCTACAGACACTCATGTCTCTAGGCATCCATGCTTTGGAATATAAATGGGTTATTCATCATCACTGATCATCTACAGTTAAACTTTGCTGGGAATTAAAATACCAGCCTATTGTTTTTCTGCCATATTCCTAGCTACTAAATGGCTACTGCTCAGCTTACGTGACTCTTTTGTCTTTTCTGTTAGGTACATATAACCTATATCAATATTTTTATTATATTTATTATGTTCAAAGTGCTCTCCGTCCTTCTTTTCTCATTTTTTCTCTTCCTTCTCAGCCTTCTGCTAGCTTTACTTTTCTCACATAACCTCCCACAGACTACTGCTGCTAAAGGTATGGAAGCTGGATCATCACTAGGAAGATCTGCTGATTTATGATGTTGGTGTTACAGCTATTTGCACTCCTTTTCCATTATTACTTCTTTTTTGTCTACCTATACCAAGTATGAGGGTCTTAGGCTTGCCTTTCAGACTTTTTTTGTTTTTCTTTTTTTTTTTTTTCCCTTCATTACCTAGTCCTCTGCCCCCTACTCACCTGTGTCCTATCAAGCACTTACAAGCATCTCAGTGTCTTCCAGCTGTGCTCAGGCACTTATAAGGAACCTGTGTCCAGCAGAGATCAATGGCAGGACTTCAAAGGAGACTGTAAGAAACAGAGCAAAAAACCAGTTATTTTCTCTGCAAGGACTATATCTGTAATAAATACTGATGTAAAGAACCAGTAGACTAGTAACACTCAAGGGGGGAGGCTACTGAAGGAGTTCATTCATAGGTACTAGTTAGTATACTTACAGATTTTCACACTGAAAATTGATGTTAAATTTTATATATCTCTGTTTATATCCTTGCCTAGTTCCTCCTTTATTTACTGTTCAACTTTATAGATTGTAAACTCTCTGAGATGGAGAAATCATACTTTTTGTATAACACCTGGCAATCTTGATGAGATACCTATGACACAAGTATTTAATATTTGTGCTGCCCATGACTCCAGGGCCTCTTTTATCCACAGCTCCATGGCAATTTCATGATGAAAACCTCCTTTGAAACCGAAGAAACTGGAGCATCTTGGGCTTGGCATGTGACATCAGGAATCTGGAAAACCTTGGAGGCTTTATTGAGGGTAAGTTAAGAAATAAATTATGTCTTTGAACGTCTGGGCTTCATGCTGTGCAGCTGGGTTCTTGTGAGACCTGGCTGTCTTATCTCACATGGGATACCTCAAGCCTTATGAATTCTGCCTGAAGTACCCCTGCAGTGTGGGTTGTCTTGTAGTATAGATCCATGGACTTCCATGGTCAGGACTGGAAGCTGTCAGTTCTAAGGTTTGTCTTTCCCTTCTACTGGAACTGCTAAGATTTGGGCAACTCTGATTTTGAGTACTGTTCACCACTGACTGTTCATTTTCTTCCTGGGCTTCATGTTTTCTCACTTTAGCTAAGAAGCAACAGGTGGAGGTATGGGAGGCTTGGTCTGGCCCAGAGAGGTTGAGCAGCTGAGCTGTCAGGAGCACACAGCCATTAGTGATCCCCTGTGGTTAATAAACTCAGATCCTTGAGGGGTCCTGAGTCTTGCTGAAAGTCTGGGCAGAGATGTCTTACTGCAGGGACTCATTGTGTCCAGAGATAGGGCTTGCAACAGATTGTCTTCTCCATGCACTGGAATATGCTGTCTTTTAGTCTTGAGAAAGAACAAGAAGGGGGTTAATATATGAGGCTTTTTCCATGTTGTTTAGATTCTGATGCGTCCCATCCAAATTTTTAATAGAAAGCTTTCTCCTCTGTTCCTATGGCCTAGATACTCAGCTGGTGTGAATGCAAATGCCATTGGTGCTGTGTTCTTTGACGCAAGGTTAGGGCTTAGCTCATGGTGCTGTTGTGTCTGGGAATATTTTTATCCTTTAGAGATATTTACCCCCTCTCCCCCTCTGTCTCCTCAAGGATTCTTTCTTCTCGGCAAACATACTCCTCTGACTGGAACATATGGGAAAAGTATTTTCTTCCATTCCTTCACCACTCAAAAACGGTCAAATCAATTTGGCTAAAATTAAAACCTTTTGGGTTGAATCTTAGCCTAGAAAACTTCATCTCCCAAAGGAATCCTTAAAGAAAGTTGTGAGCAATTTCCGAAAAAGATGGAGTTGGCTTGGAAAACAAAGCTGGGGCAGAAACCAATTGGAAAAGCCCTTTAACTTTGGTAGCAGTCACACCCATGTTCTTCTAGTGTGCAAATCTCACTTTAATTGTCACAAGAGAAGTAATGGTGGCTGTTGACTTCTATGGTTCTATACAGTCAGTGTAGTAATCAATTCCAGTGACCAATGCGTGCCCTTCTCCACCTTGTTTTTTGTCTGTGTGGGTCTTTGTGCTTCTGCTTTTGGCTGGAAATGTAAATGACTAAGTATTTCGTACCAGACCTTGCAGACTTGAGAAGGTCAAATAGCTTGGACAAGCTTTCCAGATTTTGGATTGTTTAACCCAACCCTTTGAGATTCACTCAAAGTTATAAAAAGCTGGCATCTTCGTGAATGAAATAGTGAAGGGCACACTGGTGAAGGAGTAAGAGGACTGATTTCTTGCAGTAAAACTTAGCTAGGTTTGCCCTAATTAAGTGAATACTGTCCTGATAACTGTCCTTCCAACTCAGGAATAATTTTCTTCTTTAATTTTCTTGGATATTGAGTTGATTCAGAGTAACCTCTACACTTGGACTTGTACCTGTTACGGTAGAGGGTGAATCACTGGTAATTTGATGAATTCAGTGTGGCAAAGAGCTAGCATGTGGTTGCAGCCAGGTGAAGGACTTTTTCTGATTTGGGGTGGATGATTAGGACTTTTTGTCCAGAGTGATTCATCCAAGGAGAGAACCCATTGAAGGAATGAGAGTTGTTCACACCAGATGAAATTTAAAGCCATGTACACATTTGACATCTGTGTTATACACACATTTCTACCAGTTCATATTGAAGAAATAGGACTGGCAACTTGCATGAAATGTCTGTTTTGTAATAGCATTATTTTCTTAGTAGAACTGATGTTTTTGTTCCATGCAGTAGCACAAGTGGGACTGAAGTCTGGTAAATTCTGATTTCTTATGTGCCTTCAAAGCCTGACAGCAAACTCGTAGTCATTATGATTAGAGAAACTCCTTGTATCATATCCAGCAGGGACTTATATAAAGAGCAGTGCTTGGAACTGAAACAAGTATTTTATTTGACTGTCTTCTCCACAAGTAGAATTCCTATTAGAATATCTAAATTATAACTTCTGCTGTTTAGACATCAGACTTTGCCTTTTGCAGGTACCCTTGCTCGTTTTAGCACTTGGAGCATGTTATACTATGGCCCAGTTTTTGCCACCATGTACTGTAGCACATAGTACGGTGTTAGGTATGATATCAATAGAAAACAAGAAAAAAAAAAAAGCTTTCTGTTAAATCCTAGTTATTCCTCTAAATCCTGTTGTTCCACAATACACGCATCTTGAGGGTTGTTTTTTTCAGAGAATGAGACACCCTCTGCAGGGTATACTTACCCTCTTAGCACCCATCCCCTGCTTTGCACTCTGTATGTCACTCAGTATATTGATGAAAATGTCACTATCACAGGCACTGGGTTTTCTGATGCACCTCTTTGCTGATAAAGAACCATTATCCTCAGATTGACTATCAGTGTCTTGAAAATGAAACCTCTCTAGATTAGCTGGTGGATATTTTAATTGCCTGTGGACTGGAAGACAGAAGGATACAGACAGAATAGGACCAGCAGTCTGAAGTCCATCTCTCAGCTCTGACAACTGGCCTGTCGGATGACTTTGAGCTATCTGTTTGGCAGTGTGTGCCTTGAGGCCATCCTCATTTGCTGTACAACCAACAAGCGACCCGTGCCTGAGGCGTCATCCAGGGCAGCCATGTTCTCATCCACCCTGGCACACACAGCAGCTTATCATGCCCCCAGGCAAAGCCAGCTGGGCTTTCTATAGATAGCACAAGTAAGCAAGTGGGAGCCTGTGCTGCTCGGACCTGCTCTTTCAAACTAGGACAGGCATGACCTCTCTTGCTCAGCTTTTCCCATCTGTCAATCAGGAATTGTGATACTGACCTTCTTTATTAGATATTTTGTCATGTATCGAAGGGCTTTTTCCCTTCTGTTAGGAATTCTAGCCATGCAGAAAGATCTCTTTGGTTCTTTTGCCGGGCTGACAGCAAAGAAAATACTGTCAGGGAGCAAAAGGATGATCTCTGTCTATCCAAAAGCTAGCAATCTTAGTAGGAGATGGACATTATGGATAGATAGATGTTTTGGAGTGAACATGGGGTAGCTGTTGTAGACAAAGTGATACACCTCAGAAGTGTGTGTCTGTACTCTTCCTGCCCTAGTGTCACCCAAAAACATAGCTCAGAGGTGCATATGAAGACTTACATATTCATGAACATGTAAAGATTTACTCTACCTTAAAACTGAAAAAGAGATTCCTCAGGTCATTGCTTTCTTACAGTAGTTGTAGCCTTAGTGCTTCATGCATCTTTGTGTTTTCACTCACATTTGTTTTCATAATGCCCACTAATACTGAATTTCTGTTATAAACATTACAAAGAAAGCAGTGCTGCAAGAAGATTATTATCAGGTGCAGCAGAATGATAAGGAGAAAAGCTCCTAACTTCAGGATAAACACACTACAGAGCAACACAAAGGTGTCCCTGAGGACACAGACCTGAACAGAAGCTGGATGCCAACAGGATTAATGAAGGCCTGGTGCTTGTGTTGTAGCTGTCGCACGTCCATGCTGGTGTCAAATAATCTTTGGTTGTGCTCATTGATATTAAGTTCATCTAGTTGTCTTGCATTTAAAACAATTTCCAAAATTCTGTGAAAAGATTTTAGCAACTTTTTGTAATGAACTAGTTCCTGAATTTTGTACTTGCTTTCTTAGTTCAGCTTTTCATTGGCTGACGTTCCTAATTCTAGGGAAGGAAGTGCAGAGCCTGGGTTAACTTTTTATTTACAAGAAAACCAAGAAAATGTTCTTGGTTCGTGGTAATTTAGAAATAGGGTGAGAAAAAGGACATTTCCAGGAAGCTTGGAGCTCAAGATGAGGAAACTGCATCACCAAGGAGAGCTGTAGGTGATACAACATCAACCTGAGTTGAACTGGAAGAGGTGACCATGGCCCAGAACGGCACTGATTCAAGCCAGGGTGTGAACTGCTGCCGGACCTGCTACTGTTCAGGAAAAGAGGGAGCAGAATTGGGCTGTCAGCTCCCTGGAGTCAGAGTTGTCTCTTACATGAAAGCTGAAGAATGGTTCCTGCTAAGGGTCCTGGAAAGTGAATGTTGGCCTGAAATGTCCACTGAGTTGAATCTCAGTTGCTCTCACATCAAACCATGCCGGGACTCAGTCCATGAACTTGAGCATCTCATGAAGATGGGAGGAAGCAGCAGTATCTGCAGGGCACTTGCTGGGTTTGCAGTACATGTGCAAAGTTGGGGCATAAGCAAACTACTGCCATCGTCCCCACCTTTGCTTAATGCAAAATTCCAGGTGCAAGCGATGGATTTATTGTATACTTAAGCTGGGAGATGAGCATGGGAGGTGCAGCAGGCTTGTTCCTCAGCTCAGTTTGCATGGCATCTGGATGGCATTATGCTTTCAGGGGAAATCCAAACTGAGCTTTCTGCAGGTGAGGACTTTGTGCAGAAATTCCAGATGTGGGAACATGAGACCTGCTGCCTGGATTTCCCTGCACTGAAGCTAGATGGATCCACCATGATTGAAGTCTGAGCCATCTGCATATAGACTCAAAGGGATATTTAGTTCCGTGTTTGGCTTGGCAGGTCTGAAAATAAGTAGTTAATTTGGATTAAATTTCACAATGATATTTAGGTTCCTAAATAGGAATTTGGGTGCACTGATAAGAATTAGGACCTTGAACAGTTTCAAGCTCACACTATATATCTGTGATGCAACTGTGCCTTGAAAATAGGAGGTTTCTTCACCACATTAGGCAATTTGATAGGACCAACAATAGTAAGAATTTAAATACATTGAGGGAAGGAGATAACACAGTGAAAGATTTCTTATGACTCAAGCAAAAGCATCCAAGCGGTCTCCCTCTCTCCCTCCCACCCTCTCTTTACTTGATGTACCCAGATGGCCACGCAGTAAGTGCACTGTCAAAGACTGAGCCACAGCCTCCCTTCGCTGATCTCAGCAAGGTCTGGCTTGCTTGCTTTGTTTGCTCTAGATTTCCTTAGGCACAGCCAGCATGCACAGCTCTGCTTCTGACCACTGCTGTGATCTGAAGTCATGTGGGATATTTCACTTGCTGAGCCACCTCCAAATCCCAAACTTCAAACAATGCTCTGGCTGGAAATCTCATCCTTCGAATGTGGGTTGTACTAGTTGACAGCACATATAGAACAAGGAGGCTATTGCCAAGCACGGTTCAGTCCCAAGGAATATACTGAATTTGGTTAGATAAATGGATGGTGTAACTGGACCTCACCAGTTAACACCAGTTGAGGACTTGTATCTCTGTGCTTCAAGGAGAATGCAGTCAGCTTAGAATGCAGAGCCTTCCCTTAACAATTTAGTGTTTTCCTGGCTTTTTACAGGATTCCCTCCAACACTGGATAGTTTCTTGCAATACCCTGTGGGGTAAACAACTCTACACCAAACGTGACTTTCCTGACCTCAGGTTTCACTGGAGGGAGTGATTCTCCTCAGTTGCCTCAGCATAGCCAAGTAACCTGTATTGTTTGCAGAGGTGCAAAACCAGGAGGGATGAGGGAATTGGGGGATTCTCAGCACCCATCCCTGGCCCACGAGCTAGGGACATTGCCCCCTCAGCAGCACCCCCTTCAATGCCTGCATCCCCATCCTCCACAAGAGCCAGGTTCTGCCACCATAAGGGTGCGGAAAGGCACAAGGAAAGCAGAAGGGATGCATTAGAAGCAGTATTTTAGGGGAAGAAAGGACACTGAAAGCTGTCCCCCTGCCAATACTCCTTAAGTGATGCAGTGCTGGAACACGTAGTTAAGTGAAGGCCAGCAGTGAATGATTTGTCAGCTGGGGACAGAGCAGTGCCTGGCAATAGACAGGCTCTATTCCCCTGGTTGTTTATTTAGGTTGTGGGGGCTGCTTAGATCAACAGAGGTTGTCTCCTACTCTGCATTTGTGCTGTGCCTGCTGCAGGGCTTAGAATGGGGTGGTTATTTTGGAGCCACCATTCAATGGACAAAAATTAGGCATCAAGACTTCACAAGTGGGAGTCCACATAGACAGGCATAAAACAGCAAGTAAGATTGACTTCAATAAACAGGTCAGTACAGTGCCAACAGGTCCTCATAGACAATGTTATGGGTTGTTCCTTATGGGGTTCATGGGGGAAAAAAGGCACTTTTCTATCCTACGGTAACATAAAATTTAAGTTGAGTCTGAAGCCATCCTCCTCTTGTCCCTCTGCCTTAACTTTTAAATAAATTGACTGATGTATTCATGTGAACTTAGAAAACATAAGGGCTTTTGTACTGCATGTGGCTAGTCGAGTCCATGCAGCCTCTCTGCTCTTTGAAGGTGCGTGTGAACGAGATCAGTCTGGGCTATGCAGGGTACCTGGAGGTACCCAAGCTAGCCTGAGGCAGACAGGTGCATCCACATCTCTTAGAACAGCATCTTGCAGAGACACCGGCTCCGGTGCCTGGAGTGGCATGAGAAGTGCAGTTAAATGTATGGGGTTTAATTAAGGATGTCCTGTCTGTGTGACATGTCAGTTAGGGGTGTGTGGTGTTCCCAGACTGGGAAAGGCTTATTGCTCTAATGATGGCAGTTCCTGCTTAAAAATAGGTTTGGCATATACTGAGAGCTATATGCACTTATGACTGCTGAGAGAGATCTCCTGTGTGTTTGGGCTGCAGAGATGGAATTTGCTATGGCCTGGAGTTGTTTAGCTGAAATGAAGGGGAAGAAGGGAAATTTGCACCTTTTGGCCCTAATTATTGCAATGTTCTTTGCAAACTTCATAATAAATTTCAGTGAAAACTTTCATACTCAGAATGAGCAAATCATCCACACTCAGATGGCCTGCTGTTTCGTTGGGCTTTTGGATAAGGCATTTGAATGAAGGAAGGCTCCTGCTGTCTTTATGGGTTTTGTTTAAACCTCAGATCCTCTAAAAGCAGCAAGCTTACGCTGGACATTTGACTGCTAAACGTGGTATTTACATCTGCTCACATCCACAGAGAGCTGCACATGCCTGCACTTACTCAGCCAGAGAAAGACCTGAAAATCCCCATTCCATTCAAAGGACAGAGAGAGATTTGCCTTCCATTCCTCTGCCAGGAATTCTTAGTCAAATCCTATGGAAAATAGTCCTATCTGAGTAGTAAATCTCAGATGCTTCTGCATGTTTATTCTCTATTTCCATCTCATTGGCCCGAGTTCATTTTTAACCTTTGATTAGGCTAGCTATGTAGTAGAGGCAGCCTGGGTGGGGTATGTATATATATATTTATTTTTTTTCTTCCTAGCTATGCCTTTTTTTTAAAGTCATCTAGCAGATGGTGATAGAAAGATTGGCTTTACTTAGCAGTGCAAATAAGTGGTCCCTCCTCCTTCTCCTCCCCTGAAAAGTTAGACTGGAACCAACTGACCTGGTTCTGTCTGAGCCAGCTCCGGAAGGATGATAACAGCCAAGGGTAAAAACAAATGAAATACCTGCATGGTTGTAGTTTGCAACAAAGCCCTATAACTGTTAGTGTCAAATCAAGACCAGCCTGTTCCTCATCCGACTGAAGGAATTTATTGTATTTTATGTAGTACTTGCTCTTTGATCTCTGCTCTTCAGGCTATAGGTTGAATTTCTGGCCCTCATTCACCTTTAGGTGGGCTCCTGATATGGAGGCTGAATTGAATCCAGTGCAATAACTAGACATGACTAGCTGCTGTGGAGTGATGCCTTTAAAATTCCTGCAGTTTGCATTTTGTGCCGTGCTGGGTGCCCAGATCTGCCTTTTGCTTCCTCCAGGTATGAAAATGCTAAGTTGTTCCCGACTAGAACATAGTAGTCTTGGCCAAATGTGGGATCAGCTGACGAACAGAGGAGCGGTGCTGCTTGCCTGCACCATGGCCAGGTTGCCCTGCCTGCTGCCTGTCTAGGCAGCTGATGTGTATGGGCTCTTCATAAACAACAATAAGCTTTCTGTAAGACCTACAGGAATGAGGTAGTGCCCCATTCCATGAGTGCAGCTGTATGAAGAAATAACTTTGCGCTGTAAGTCAATCATTTTTAATGTTGTGCGTTTTCCAAGGAAACTCTGCACATGGGATAGCTACTCCCCTATCCAAATACTGCTCTCAGTTCTGATTCAGAGATGGTATTTCAAGGGCAGGATCTGGTCCATAACCCCAAATTTGCATGTCATCATTTCAGTCAGATTTATGTCTCCAATACCCTAAAGATCATTGATAAATAACTTGAATCCCAAACTATGTTTAGCCAGAGGACAAATGCCCTAAAATGAAGCTGGTGCTCACTCTAACAACTTAAGGTGCACAAGTCCATGGGACCTGATGAGGTGCATCTGTGGGTCCGGAGGGAACTGCCAGATGAAGTGGCTAAACCACTATCCGTCATATTTGAGTAGTGGCAGTCTGGTGAAGTTCCCAGTGACTGGAAAAGGGAAAACATAATGCCCACTTTCAAAAAGGGAAAAGAGGAAGACCTGAGGAACTACAGGCCAGTCGATTTCACCTCTGTGCCCTGCAGGATCATGGAGGAGATCCTCCTGGAAGCTATGCTAAGACACATGGAAAATAAGGAGGTGACTGGTGACAACCAACAAGACTTTATTAATGGAAAATCATGCCTGACAAATTTGGTGGCCTTCTATGATGGGGCTACAGCATTGGTGGATACAGGAAGTGCAACTGACGTCATCTAGCCGGACTTGTGCAAAGCATGTGACACTGTCCTGCACGACATCCTTGTCTCTAAATTAGAGAGACATGGATTTGACGGATGGACTACTTGGTGGATAAGAAATTGGCCGGATGGTTGCACTCAAAGAGTTGCAGTCAATGGCTCAATGTCTGGGTGGTCTCGAGTGACGTTCCTCAGGGGCTGGTATTGTGACTGGTGCCGTTTAACATCTTTGTCGGCAACACGGACAGTGGGATTAAATGCACCCTCAGCAAGTTTGCTGACAACACCAAGCTGTGCGGTGCTGTTGACACGCTGGAGGGCAGGGATGCCATCCAGAGGGACCTGGATGGGCTTGAGAGTTGGGCCTGACGAACCTCATGAAGTTCAACAAGGCCAAGTGCAAGGTCCTGCACATGGGTCGGGGCAATCCCAAGCACAAATACAGGCTGGGGAGAGAATGAATGGAGAGCAGCCATGAGGAGAAGGACGTGGGGGTGCTGATTGACGATAAGCTCAACACGACCCAGCAATGTGTGCTTGCAGCCCAGAAAGCCAACTGTATCCTGGGCTGCATCACAAGCAGTGTGACCAACAGGTCAAGGGAGGGGTTTCTCCCCCTCTACTCCACTCTGGTGAGACACCCCCTGCAGTACTGCTTCCAGCTCTGGGGCCCCCAACAAAATAAGGAGATGGACCTGTTGGAGTGAGTCCAGAGGAGACCATGAAGATGATCAGAGGGCTGGAGCACCTCTCCTGTGAAGACAGGTTGAGGGAGTTGGGGTTGTTCAGCCTTCAGAAGAGAAGGCTCCAGGGTGACCTTAGAGCAGCCTTCCAGTACCTAAAGGGACCGACAAGAAAGCTGGGGAGGGACTTTTTACAAGGGCATGGAGTGATAGGACAAGGGGCAATGGCTTTAAACTGGCAGAAGGAAGGGTTAGATTAGCTAGAAGGAAGAAATTCTTCCCTGTGAGGGTGGTGAGGCACTGGAACAGTTTGTCCTGAGATGCTGTGGATCCCCCATCCCTGGAAGTGTTCAAGGCCAGGCTGGATGGGACTTTGAGCAACCTGGTCTAGCGGAAGGTGTCCCTGCCCATGGCAGGGGAGTTGGAACTAGATGATCTTTATGGTTCCTTCCAACCTAAACTATTCTAGGATCCTTCTGGGGGTGGGGTGGGAATTTAGGTCTTCCCGATGTAGGTCCTGGCCCCTTCCCATCTTGCCCCAGGAAAGAAGTAGCTGGGAGCAGCCTGCTGCCACCAGAGCAATCTGTTCCTGGGAGACTCCTTGGGAACAAGGGAAGACAGGTAACAGGCACAGGCATGGCGAAGCAGACTGAGTGCAATTTATGTTAAACCTGGCTGTTTCCTCAGGTTTTGGCTGTGCACTACCTCCTATAAGAGCTGTTGAAGAGGCTGATTTGGAGATGGGGTGCCAGGCAGAGACTTCCAGTTGTAGGTGCAGGTTTTGACCTCTGCTGGGTGATAACTTTGTGCACCCACCTAACCACAGGTGACTGCTTTCCTGGCAATATATTAGTTCTAAGCAACATTTCTATCTGCTGCAGAAGCTCTTGGGGTCTTCACCACTTCCCTCACAGCAGTGGGGATGTGACATATGTAACCAGACCAGTGTTTCCTGCCTTCACTCTGCCAACTGTCCTTGCCTGGAGCAGCCACCCACCCCCTGGAGATGTCACTCAGACACTGCTAGGTGTCAGGGCAGTGGCAAATGGCACATTTAGTGAAAAGCTGCAAAACCAGCATGTCTTTCAGTGGTTATCACGCAGCGCTTGGGAACAATGTGGCATTAAACTTCACACCAATTAAAGGTCAACAAAACAATAGTGTATTCCAATTTGTTGGATGGCTCTGAGGCATGGACTTGCTATTGACAAATATTTGGTACATTCAAGAGATATTTCACCAATGCTATCTGTGCATTGAACTGCACATCAGATGGTAGAGCAGAATTTATAAGATGTTTTGGAGCATGCCATCATCCCAGGCCTAGCAGCTGTGATTAGCACTGCTCTGGTGGCCTCCAAAGGCAGACACTAGGACAAGCCCAGCGACACTTCCTGTGACCTAGAAAATGTAAAATTGACAACACCGAGTGAGAACTGCTGATGACAAGCAGTTCATGCTGGTGCCGGACAGTTCAAGTTGGAGTGTCTCAGTTTGCGGTGTGATGCTGAGCTGGCAAAAGAGGCACTGTGAACATATGGAAATTCTGCCAGTCACTAGCTGCTATGGAAGAAATGCCATTTACAAAGAGAGCTTTATTTGCAAGCCATGATACTGTCACCAGCAACTTCAGTGCAGCCATGACTATTAGAGTAGTAAAGTCTCCCTGTAGAGTGGACCTTTCTTTATCTCAGCTGATGAGCTAAAAATAAAGCTTAGGAGTTATTACCGCACTAATTGTTTATAACAGCATTTCTCTCTCTCTCAACCTCCTGCAGGGGAATGTATGTATTGATTAGTATGAACTTTCAACTGTCCTTCTGAACACAAATTAATGGCAAGACCTTTGATGGGATGAAGGTGAGTGTGCCAATGTCATCCTTTTCTTGCACCTGCATTTCCCCATTGGGCTCCATTTATCTCCCCTCATGATAATGCGGTGTCTGGGAGAGGTGAGCCAGACGCGTTTGTTCTTTACATAACTCGCTGGTCTCCAGCTCTCATTTGCTTGGATGTGTCAATATGACTTCCAGATGTTGCAACAGAGCAACTAAACTGTGTTTCTTAGCCAGCCCATTCTGTAGGCACACAAGATGGAGAGGATTTTTGCAATAGGATTTTTCTGACAGAGGAATCCTGTGGGCTTTAAAAATGTATAGAAATCTCATTACTAGTAATTTTTCTGAACCAGCTGGAGGTTAGTTAGTAAAGGAAACATGCACAGGTTCTTATCTTAGTTCACTCGCTTCTGCTACTTTGAGTACAGGTATAACTTCCTTGGCAGATGATATAAGCTTTGCATATGGCACTTTTGAAGAGCAGCCTCTTTTGCTAGCCAGTCATGTACAGGAAATACATAGCTTTCTGGGGTTTATTAAAAACAGTGTTTTTAATAAGTTTTCTAGTGTGACTGATGGGAAGGAAAAACTCTATAGTCATACAGCAGAGGATTCCAAACTGTCTGTGTTCGGGGAAATACGAGATTTATGTAGTAGTTAACATGGAGCTGTTTCAGCAACCATTGTGAAAAACAGTGATGAATTGCAGTCAAGATTCAGAAGCCATAAAGCAAGTCTATCCTAGTACTCAAGGGATGGCCATCAAATAATGTAAAAAGCAGTGAAAGTCAGGAGGAAAATCTTCTGATGCAGAAGTTCACAGCTGGGGAAAAAAAGATTCTCTAGACTCCTGCATGGATATGGGGACAGGGATGCTGCAGAAGACCATTGGGGCTTGGATCTTATCCTTAGAGGAGCTGGGGTATTACGATGACACAGAGATTTAAATTCAATTTCATGTGACCTAAGACTAAAGATAAATTTGTGGGGTAATCTCAGCGATATGAATACATTTCCATGTACAGATAAGCGGCCAGTTTGTCCTCTGAGGTAAATGAGCGTGGATCCATTATCTCGATGGTAATGGACATATTCCAATGTAGTGATCTGGCACGTAAGACTTAAGAATGTACAAAGTCTGCTTTTCAGCTCTAGAATGGCACCCATGTAACTCAACTGGCCTTAATTTGGTTCTGCTGGCATTAACCCCATTACGTACTTTGCATTTCATCTGTAAACACCTTTTGATTCTCCATCAGTTCCTTTCCCATACATAGATTTTCTTTTCAGGTACACAACAATCAGAAGAAACACAGAAACCAGGGACTGAGTAAAGCCTAAATGCTGCAACCATTTTACTTAGGCTAATCTCTTTGAGGGAGATTAATCTGCACCAAAAAAAGTAAAATTGTCCAAAGAACATCATATAAGTATTTGAGCTCACATAAAAAGAGAATATGTGTTTTTAATATTGGATGAGCTATAAGACATATGTGCCAGACTCTCAGCAGGAGTAACTGAGCACAGCTACACTGATTTACACCAGCTGAAGATCTGCCCAGATGTTCAGAGAAGGGTGGATGGAGAAATCTTCCAGTTACATATAATTTAGATTGACAGTTACTTCTTGAGCTCAATAGTTCTTCAGAGATGCAGAAGTATCTTGTAAGCCACCCAGACATGAATGTCAAATCTCCATTATTTTCCATGGATCCCAGGAAGTAGAAAGGATTGTAGACTCATTCTGCAATGACGTGGGTCACAATGAAGGCCACACAAATGCTGTAAGCCTGCTGAGATACCTACATTCAACTCTGAAAACAGGATCCGCAAAGGATTTATGGGCAGGTCTGGGTCAGGCACAGAGTTTTTCTGGAGACATGGATTTTTGTTGAGCCATAGTAAATGCTAGAAAGTAATATGCAGAGGGGAAGGCAGGTAGAGCAAGGTCAGACTGGGGACTATCTGACTTGTCTAACTGGGCTGAGGGAAGGGAAGGGCAGGGCAGAACCATCACCACAGGGAAAAAGAGAGAGAGAAAAAGACGCTACGCTTGGCATGTCCTCCAAGGAGCCTCCTCTCAGCAATATGGCAAAGCCTCCTCAGCCTTGCTTGAATGGGAAATCGCCTGCAACCCTGGGAAATACAAAGGGCAAATAGAAAGAGTTAGCACATACCATTGCTGCTCTGTGGAAATGTTTACTTAGAGAAGCTTGAGATTGTGCTAAGATACCAAGGTGACGGGAGTGTGAGATCAGAGAAAAGATGAAGCCTCGACCCTCACAACTTTAGGAACTTCAATGTCCTGTCATTAACTATAACTGAATGAGTACAGCACATGTCCCTTGCTGGAAAGCAACCTGTGGAAGTACCACTACATCTGCTTGCCCCACTTTTATCCGGTCACTTGCATTGTAGTGGGTACTGTGCTTTTCTCTGGATGGTCACCTGCTTTAGGAAATGTCACTTGTGATGCCTTTCTCCTTTAATGAGGCAAGATTTGCCACAGCAGCTGCCTCACAGCCTAAGCTCTCACTCATCTGAGTCTTACGTGCATTTCAGGGTGAATAACACATTCTGGGACCTGTGTGAAGCAACAGGGCTTTTCCTGCTTGTAGAGAACAGGGAGAGGGATGTCACAGTCTGTAATGTTGTATCTTGGATGTCTGAGAAGCTTTTTAGAGCCCCAGAAGCGCTGGCAGAGTGAAAACATGCAGCATCTTTGAGCTGAGGGCACACAGATTCTTGCAAGCTTTGACTTGCTGGTTCAGCTTCTTTTGGGGCAAAATTTGGCCTGCTCAGTACCACATCTGGTGGGAGAAAGCACCTAATGAATACAACAAAAGTCTTTACATTCTTACCCAATTTAGCTGGTAGTTCCAGGGATACTAGTTGTCCTCAACATTTTCCAAAGGCTTCAGCACGTGATGAATCATAACGTTATGCTTAGAGATGGTGTAGCTGATTTTATGTGGTGCACCCAATAACTGCATGCCTGCTGGAGGACTTCTCCTTGGCTTGTAGGGTTCACCTCTTGACCTCGTTTTCAAGCAGTAGTTAAACTATAACTAAATTGCTTTGCTGGTTGGTACAAACGGAGCCTGAGGCACTCTCTGCATTTTCCTCAATCAAAACAGAGAGTAGAAGCACTTTGGACAGTGGACCAAATCTCAGAGAGACGTGGCGTGGCCAGAAAAGCAGCTCTGCTGGCTGGACCTATATGCTCTGGCTTATGGATCTCATGGATCAGAGATAAGGACTAGGTTGTTTCTGACTATACTCTGTAGGAACTGGGGCGGCCCTCCAGAACTTTTTATGTTGGAAAGCTTTTACCTCAAAAGTGGTCAGGAACTAGTTTGTGCTTCCACATTTCCACAGCACCAATCCCAGTGAGGACACTGCCTGTGACGGAGGACTCCTAGGTTCTAGCACAATATATAGACTGAAAACATGAATATCTGCATTGTGATGGTTTGTATAGGGCCTGACAGAGCAGTTGAATAAGAGGAGGAAAGAAAAGCACAGAGAGACAGAGAGTGACTTCCAGGTGCACTGTGTAGCTCTGGATTTCCTATGTTACTCTCCCAGAAATCCAGCCAATCTCCAGTTTTTGTTGTCTATTTGGAAGACAGACTTAATTACAAAAAAGGCTTTCTTCCACACTGACTTGCTATGATGTTTTCTTCTCAGGTGGAAAGAAGCTGTGGTAATATGACAATAGAGGTTTACGCCGCTCAAAGTACATTTCTTCCTCTTGTAATGTTTTTTCCATGGTTTCAACCACAGAGCTTTTGAAAATACTGTGTTAATATGTGGCACTGTGATATATACTTTGGTTTTCCATCTTTAATTGCACTGCTTCATGGAACGAGCTAAGCCCATTAGTCAGTGCCCCTCCCTCCCCTGCACACCTCTTGAAACAAACTTGTTCAAATGATGTGGCAAAACATTGCACATTCCTCTGAACGTTGAAGACTTGGTCGAGAGGGGTCACTTTGGTTCTGCCAATATTGCATGACTGGAGGGAAGTTTTTTCAGGTCTTGGTTCATTTCAGCAAACACGTTGATCTTGGCAAGCCTTTGCCTTTGTGATGGAGAGAGGCAGTGTGTGTGAAAACAGCATTAGCATTTGCAGAATAGCTTTGCTGCTTGCCAGCACTTGTGACTATAATGCATGTGGAACAGGTTCCCCTTCCCAGGCATCCCAGTTGGATCCTGATTCCAGCACCTCCACTGCTCTGGGTGGTGGAGGCCCCACCACGGGCTATGGACCTCCCACTACACATGGAGACCAAGTGACTGCAGTCAGACAGGGAGGCCTGAGTATGAGAAGCACTGAAACCTGCAATTCCTTTTATTTTCTGAAACCCGAAGTCTGAGAATATTGTGACAGTAGCAAAAAATCACACAGACAAAGAACTTCATTTATTATGGGAGAGATGGTAGAAAATTCAAGCAGCACATGAAGAATTGGTGGGGAGGGATTCTGCTCTGCTCATGAGTAGCAACTGCATTTGTGCTCCTTATTGAAATAACATTTCTGGCTGGAATGCTGGCAGCTCAGCTCGGCCCCCAGCTCTTCCTTTTCTTCCACGTTACTGTCTGCTGTGATGTTACCATGCAAAAGCCTGCCCAGCTGTTGGTAACAGTGAAAATGTCCCGCAGGATTTTGGAAAACATCTGTGCTTTTCTTCACTCAATTTTCTAAAATGGTTGTGCAGCACTGGCACTGAGTGTTACACAGATGCTGTTCTGCAGCCAGCCTGGATCGATGGTTAATGTATAGACAGAGACTGTTTGGGAGACATATGCACTTCATGTGTTGTATGCAGACATTCACCCTGCTGGCATGTAGTCAGCTCTAGGGATCTGGGATTGTAGCTGCTAAATGCTGCACATCAGTGTTAGGTAACATGTAGAAGCAGAGGAGAAGTAAACAGAGTAGTGCTGAAGTCTGTATGAGCACATAGTAAATAACTGCTGTCAGCTCAATCCTCCTCTGCCATTCTTGCTGAATCTGACTTTGAATTTATTGGTGGGTCCTTCCTCTTGGAAGCAGTCCGTAATCTCTCTTTTGGCTGGAGCAGGGTTGTTCGTCTTTGACTGTTCTCCTTTAGACTCTTAGGAGAGAAGGCACTTTATTACTCAGCCCCTCAGGCCATCCCTTTTCTTCCTCTGGATATTTTCAGGGCTAGGGTTTTCCTGCATTCACAGATCCCTCACCTCCCACCCCAATTTCCAACAGGTAAGTTTTGGCCTGTATATTCTCCTTCTCTTCCTGACGTTGGCATCTGGGCAAAGAACCAGTTCGAACCGATGTGCCAGATGCAGCTGATGGGAAAGCCAAAATCTCAGCAGTGCATGCAGTAACAGGGGAGAGGGGCCCGGCGCAGAGCCTTGCTGGCATATGGCGCACTCTGTCCTTTTACATTTGCAGTCGCTACAAGCAGAACGTGCATTTGGGAGCAGAGACAAGTCTGGACCAAAATTCTCCTCCAGCCTAAAATACCCTGTCTCTGAGGTCCTCAGCTGCAGACACAAGTGATCCAAATTTTGGCTGGTGTAGAAAGGCAAATAAAGGAGTGAAATCTTGCATTCAATAGCTTTGACTGTCTTCTCATAGAAAAATTATCTATTATTTTGAGATCAATACAAAGTTTTATTTTATAACTGGGGAAAACCCAATCTAAACTCTGCTGAGGTCACTGCAACTCTAGAGGGGAGTTGGGAGCTCTCAAACAACAGAGATTTGGGGAATCTGGTTTGCTGTCTTTGGATTTGAGTTCTTGTAAAGGTAGGGTTTTTATTCCCTCAAGTATCCTCGACAACTCAGTGCGCAGATGAAACTGTTCTACACCTCTGAAAGTAAGGGGAAATTGCTACCTGGCCTTCAGCACTCGGTGTTTGGCTGGAATGTAGGTATATACCCAATCTCAAAATTAACTCTACCGCAACTGTACAGATGTGACTTTTTACCCTGTTTAATGTGTTACTGAATGCCTTTTTGTTGGAGACTGTTGATTGTAAGTCTCAAGGTACGATAATACAGTGGTTGAGAAGAGCTAACTTCTCAGGATTTGAGCTTCCAATTTTCCAGCTTAAAACGGAGAAGGCAAGACGTTCCTGAAAGATCTCTCCAGCAGTGTTTTTTGAGAAGATGTGCATAGCTGATGAGCCAGGGGGAATATGGGTACTGCTTTTTGTCTGGGAGCATCCTCTCCAAGTAGGTGCATTAGAGGAAACACAGATGGTTACAGGAGAGTGCCATTCTTGCATTCAGAGTAGTATAGCAGTCACAGCTCATTGCGGGGCACTCTCAGCCTCATTTTAGTGTTTCTTGAGCTGAATGTTTCACATATAGATGATATTTGTCACAGATCATCTCCAGCCTTGACCTCTTCCTGCAGGTGGGAGTCAGGAGGTACGTTGTGGGCTCAGCCTGCAGCCTCAAAAACTTGAGGCACCTCCTGGGAGGTGAGAGGGAAATTTTTGTCCTCACTTATAGCAAGCTTTCTTATATTCATATTTCCTTATATAGTTCCTGTCTTATAATTCCCTATACTGGGCTTGCTTTCCCTCTTGTGTTAGGCTCTTTTTCTTTATATTGTACTATTTAACCATTCACACCAGGCCCCACTTTTGCCTAAAGCCTTCCCGGATGTAAACCAACACTACAGGACTAGGCTAGCCATTATTTAAGTTATACATTAATTCAAAGCTATAGTAGGACTCCATTACTTGCCTGTAACAGATTACTTATAAATAGTAAAATATTTAGTGTTTTTGATTTTGTTACTCCAAAAAAGCTCCGATGTCTTAAAGCCAGATTGTACTAACAATCAAAGACTGGGAACCAAAAGTACTTAAAAAATAACTACAAGGAACTGATTTCTCCTTATCCCTGCGGATTTGGACCCATCTTAGATGCTATTTTATCTTCAGTGGAGAGTTTAAGTAACAAATTCTGCTTTCTTCAGAGTTGTTTGTGCTGATTAAGGCTTTACAGAGGGATCTGGACAGGCT
>NW_009637502.1:0-14599 GCF_000690535.1 Cariama cristata | reverse complement strand
AATGATTCTATAATTCTATGATTCTATGTTGTTGCCTCTTTCATTTTAATATTATATTTGCCGGCCTGCCGGATCAAGCCAACATCATTTGCAGATTTTATATTGTTATTTTTTGTGGGGTTTGGCCTTGAGACCTTATAAAAATTACACTGTTCGAATGACTCCCACCTTTCTCTGCTTAAAACTGTCTCTTCCTCAGTTCAGGATCACAAGCTTTCCAAAGAATAAATAAATGCAACAACTTTGTCATATAAAATTCACACCTGCATGTGCTGAAATTTTTCTAAAAACATGGCTAGACAGGAAAATCTGTATGCAGATTTAGATTATTATATTATAGCCTATACCTAGGACTAGATTCTAGATTCTAGATGCTGTAGAAAACAACATTTCTAGAGCACCACAGCTGTCCATACAGTTAGACAAATCTCAAGGAGTATGGATGATCTTCAATGAGCTGTGGTTGTTCAGAGTACAGCAGTGTGAGAAGCATGGCCCGTGGAGGCCCAGCCCAGAAGTCTGCAGCAAAGTGCTGTCAAGGCTCATCGGTCAACGGGAGAGACAGTTCAAGGCTATTCTTTTTCTCTCTCTTCCCAGCATGTCCTAAGGATGGGGAACAATGTTTTGGCCCCTGTGTATGGTCTTCATAAAGAAGTAGGGAGTTTTTCAGCCATGCAAATGTGAAAATATGTTTTTCACAGATCTTTGAAAATTTGGCTTTGTGTTGGCTCATGTATAAAACAAAGATGTAGCAATGTGCAGAAAAGGTGATGTGTTTCCTATAACTCTATGGAGTAGCGCCATCAACTTACCATTTGGAAGTACAGAGGTCTGGCACAGAGTGCCCCACAGAAAACTCCTCTCTCCACCTCCTCATGCTTATTCAAGGTTCCTCATGGCTTCTGCAGGTAATTCTTGTCTTACTGTACTTTTGTTTCTTTTAACTTGACATCATGGATGAGATAACTAGTCATTCCCAATTAGATGACACTGTACTAACTGCCCAAATGGTTACTGGTTTGATGTCTTAAGGACAGCATCTTAAAAGGATGACAATATTAACAGCATAACTTTAATACATGCAAGATCAAAAGTAAATCTGTAGGAGCATGTATTATTACTATGGAATATATCCACATTTTTATATGGAAGAAGAATATGAATTTATTTAGTAAGTTAAAATGTTCTGCATTACTAAAATTCAGAGGAAGTCCATTTCAGTTATAAAGAACCTGCTTTAGATCTGCCGCTTTACGTGTTATACCTATAGGCATATGGGACCAAACATCATTTGGTTGGGTTTGCCTAGCTTGTCTTACACCAGTGGAGTTGCTGCAGCTTTAAGAATTGGAACTAGCTATAAAGTCCTAAAAGGTAAACTCTCAGCTCTTTGCTTATTCAAATATCTATTCAATTACTTTGTTTAACAACCTGTAGCATTTTCATGCTGATAATACATGGCTGAACATGCCTTTTGATACTTTCAGATATTCTTTTCACTCTGTATTGACTGGAACTCATGGTTTTGTCTTAGCTTCCTGAAGTAAAAACATCTGAGACACAAGTGTTTTTTAGGACAGGTAAAAAAAGAGTTAAAAAAAGTTAGCTTTTACTCTCGTTTTCTTTTTCCTCCCATTTGCTTTCATGGCTGCCACTCACAGATTTGCTTCATTGTCCAAGAGTGTCTCTTGTCTCATGTTTCAGGAGGCTTATGGCTGACTATAGTCACCCAGACACTGTGCCCCCGCCGTGAAACTGTTTCAGATCTATTCCTGTAAACCTAATTGGTTTTATCCTTGATTATTGCCTCTGCCTTTCTCAGTTTGTGGAATGCAAAATGTTCCTGCCCATTTTCTTGCGTGCATAAAAAAAAAATTTCTGAGGTCTGTATTATCCCATTGATCTCTTCCGTGGATATCAAGAAGTCCTCTCCAGAGACACCCACACAGTGACCTCTACTACTTGTAGACAATCTCTTATTTTAAGACATGCTGATGTTGCTTAATGTCACCAGAAATAAAAGGTTAAAGCTGAGGCAAGTGGAGAGCAAAACACAATATTGCCCAGAGTATGTTACTGACAATAGATTTTTTTTCCCACGGGACAGTAAAGGTTGGAGAGGGTTTTACGGTCCGCATCAAAGTTTCTGATCATCTGTTTATCATTTTTCTCCTCTGTCCTTCCCAGTGGGAAATTAGAGTAAGCATTTTGCTTTATCAATTTTACTGCAGCTGATGAATCTCCTGTTTCTCCCCTTCAACTTTAGAAAGGGCCAAATAATGCTTTTTTCCTGCTTTGAAGTTGCTTCAAAACTGGCATTAATCCCAAAACTGGCAATAATGCCTATATGTCAGATTTCTTCTTTCTCTGCATATGTGTTTTGGGGGAAGTATATCACCTGATCAGGAAGGAGATGGTCAGTTTCATGAGTCATGTTTGCTGTGGAAAAAAGACATCTTTAGCAGGCCTGACTCCTGATGGTCCAGTCAAGGAGGCTGTTAGAAGATGCCACAATGTCTTGCTGCCTTGTGTAACAGTTCTGTTTTGTGTGGAATCACAGTTTGATATATAGACAGTTTATATCTGAGCCTTGTCACCCAGCATGGAGTCAGAAGGAGCCTGGGATGAGCTCCTGGATTCTACCCCTCATCCATAATTAGGTATAATGGGAATCTTCAGGGAACAGAGTCCTGTTGCTGCAGGGAAGTGACTATTTTGTGATATTCTTCTGGATTCTTCCTGTGAAACGTGACTCCTACAGGATTTCTCTTTTGATGAGGAAATAGCTCTTTGTTTTAGCTCTTGTATTTCCAGATGGAAATTCCACAGCTTTAGTGTCATCCGACACTGAGGGGACAGACGGGTTCTTTTAGGGATCCTTGGCAGAATGATGACGGCACTAAATTGTAGTTACAATTAAAGCTTTATTTTCTTAACAGGATTTCATGATTAGTACAGCACAGAATTTATGATTAGAATGGCACAGGATTTCTACAAGCAGAATCAATGCAATACAATCTACAAGTAGTGTAGTACAGAATTTATAATACAACTTAACTTATGATTTATAATCACTTAGAACCTGTGCAAATCTTAATACATCGTTTGCTGTATCAACCTAACAATCACAGTCTAGACAGAAAAATCATATGAAAGCATATGAGTCACTCCCTCAGTCCTCAGAGGATGGTGGAGGCATCCCTGACCACTGTGGGAAGTCCTGGGTCTCACTGTCCAGCAGTGGTTCTGGTCCAGGTTCCCCACTTAGGACTTGTAACTGGTTAATTTCATGGACAGTGCTGTGTGTGCTGTTACACTTCCCTGCTCTGTGAGGGTGTCATTGCCACCATTGGGTTGGCCAGGTGCCTGGGACCTTCAAGGCCGGTGAAGAAGGGGGTAATCAGCCTGGTGCCCAGGAACCTTGAGGCCAGTAGGCAGGGGAAGAAGAAATCTGTTTGGTTCATCTACTTGGTTCACAGGACCTTAAGGACCTGATAATGAAGGAAAGAGAAGGGAACAAATATGTAACTCACTCGGTCACAGAGAATGGCTGCTTGCCTCATAAAATGGCTTTAGTTCTTCTGCCCCCATTACCAGGGGTTGGGAGAAGGGGTACTGGTCACACTTAGAAGCTCCTGGAAATGGAATAATTTGCTTTCCAGACGCTCTGTCATGTTATTTATCTCTTGTTTCTTTGGTGGGTTTTTTTTGTTTGTTTGTTTGTTTGTTTGTTTTTTTTTTTTTTTTTTTTTTTTTTTTTTTTTAATTGTTTAATAAAAGCTGTCCTATAAGTGTGAGTCCTTACATCTTATGAGAGTCTATGGCATAATCTGAGCTCGTATAGTCCACTTACTTTGAACAAAGTCTCCCAGAGATGGACTTTATCACAGCTTGTGGAGACAAAAGGGAACCAGTGGTCTCTATGTGATCTTTGTTACATCTGTCTTCTGTAGAAAACACATCTGGGTCAGAAAGTCCTAGAGCTAGAACGACGTAAGAGGGTATATATTTGACAAATTCTTACTCTTCCACAAAAATCAGCTTATGGTTTCAGATTGGCACGGAGCATGGGGATAGATGGGCCTTGACAGAATGACCCTTAATGCCATCCTCACATTTTTACCTCCACTCACTGTTGTTGCTTTATTAAGCTGGATTGCTGTGGAGCCCTTGCACTGACCACTGCATTAGATTTCACAGTGCAGATGTAAGGGGGGAGTAGTTTGGTCAAGCAGAATTTAAGAACCCGCTGGTCACATTCTCAGCACGCTCTTTATTCCTGGCTGCCAGTTGTTCACTGATTTGGGTCTCCAAAGCCTGCCATCTGTTTGCAGCTTAGCCAAAATTAAGAGGTTTTTAAAATTTATGATGCAGCTACATTTTTAACAGAGAGAGGTTTTAAACTACCTGATTCATTCACTGCTTCACCTTGATTAATTCTGAACTTTCTTTAGTTATTTCATCTAGGAAATTTATGCTAGTAGAGCAAAGACTGGAATTTGCTCCCTGTGGTCATTCTGTTTACATGTACATATTTCTAGCTACACTGTGCCCATTACGAAGGGAGCCAAGTTCTTACCAAATACTATAGAATTCCCTTTGACATCAGGCATAGTGTAGGCACCATATGTCATTAAAAATAATGTGAGCTTATCTGCATGTGTAGAGAATAGAAGATAGAAAAATGAATGGAATAATAGAATTATTCTGTTTAATGTGCTTCATATTTAGGATCATTTCAGAACTGATGACATTTTAGGCTCAAGTTAAACTTTTTTAATGATCTTGTTCTAAAGTCAATTCCCAGAAGACTACCCAGTCCAGATGCCATCGACAGGGAATGACTCCTATAACATCTCTATCTCCACTATGTATAATGCCAAAAAGAAGGGCTCAGGGATTCCAGTTCTGCAATCTATTCCATCTAGTGTCTTCACAGACCTTCATAAAGGCTGACAGCATTGTCCATGAGTTCAAAATCTATCCTCAAGTTGTACTGTATGTCTAAAGGATCACAGGCTCACTATGTTAGGCTATTCAGTGATTTATCTGAATACATCACTCCTTTTCCAAGTGGACAGGCACCTCTTACACAAATTGCTTGCAGACTTAAAAGTGACATTAATCTGCACCCTTTTGAGGAGCTTGAGCTCTGTTCTTCAAGCTTTTCAGAGTATCTCAGAAACAGTTTCCTTGTTTCTGAAAATGATCTTGTTGTCTGAAAACAAGCAGTAAATCACCATCGAGAAGGAGATGTGGTGCTCCTGTGGCCACTCAGTCCAAAGCAGCCGGCATTGCTGCTGGTCCCTGAACACAGCAGGTGTAAGCAGAGGGCTTCAGGCTTCAGGAATGCATATCTTGCACATAACACAGATCAGACATTACATTTGGTCCATACCAATACATAACCATAATACCTTCATTTACCAGCACATATTAGTGCCTATGTTCCATGTTAAAACTTCTATGCTGTGTTATGTTCCAAGTTAAAACTTATACACTGCATTATTCAGCAACAATAATACACAATCTGGCAATCCAGGGCTATAGCTCTTGCCACTTAGTTCCCATGGGTCCAGCAAGAAGACCATAAGTACATATAATCCTGCCAGTTTCTATGGGTAAACCAAGGGTCAGAGTGAGTGCAATATTTTGAACTGCAACAGTTTGAAAGACCCTCCACAGCAGAGAAATATGTTTTACATACCTGAAAGTTAATTACCTAATGTACCCAATTGTTCCAAAATGCATCGTGTGCATTTTTAAATTGCCAGAAAAATTTGTTAGAAAATGTTGTTCTTAAATGAAATGAACATGTTTATAATTACTTACCTCCATAATTTCAAAAAAAGTGTTAATAAGCTGGTTGGAACCACTCAGGAAAATCAACGTCTACCTTTCTTCCTCTGTTGAGGATAAATTATGTTTGGATGAAAAAGACAGTATTATAAAGCCAGCTAACCTTGCAAAGATAAAAAAAGCCCTTTACATTTGAGAATTGGTAATATTTTCACAAGACTTTTTTTTTTTTTTTTTTTTTTTTTTTCTTTAAGGTGTGTGTTCAGCTAGAAAACATCCTATTGTAATGTTACTACTGGATACTATACTGAACCTGAAATTACATTTTTCAATATACCTACTGAACTGAAGCATTCCAGTGCCTTTTTTTTTTTTTTTCCTTTCTTTCTTTTTTAGTGCAGTAACATTTCTACAGGTAGTAACTATATAACAAAGGAAATAATTTTCTTTGGCTAAAATTCCCAAATCAGTCTCAGAACAAAAATATGCAGTTTATAAATTTTGTATATAATGTGTGGCCTTTAGTACTATATTTCAAATTGCTGGTGTTTCAATAAACCAGTGGAAAACAGAGCCATCTGCAATACGTAGGCTGAGCATAGAAATAAAATTACGTTTTAATGCAACCGTGAAACTGTGGCATTCCAAAAATGGCATATTGCAATGTGTCCTAGAGCATTAGATATCCGTTAATCTTTTAGCAGCTTTTTGAGCAGGACATCTCTTTGAGCATGAATGCTTGTTTCCAAAGAGACCATGCCCTTGTCTTAGGGGGGAGGTTATGAAGACTAGTGAAGAAATTTGTCAGAACACCAGATTTATTATCCTTCTCTTTTTCAAAACGTACCATGTAATCGCTAATCTCTGGAAAACTTTGATTTAACATGTCATCTAAAAGATATTACTGTATTATTATTAGCACACTAGCCAGAATGCAAAATACAAGGGTGAGAGTAGAAGGAATGTGTTCCAGATTTTCAGAATGATTGGCTACAATCTCCTGACACAGCAGTGACAGTGGCACCTTCCAGTCAAACTGTATCCTGTATGTTCAACTATATTATCTCTTTAGTATAATTTTCAAGGATTAAAAAGCTGAAGCTTTAGAAGTATAGTTTTAGAGAAGTAGACATTTTGTTGAGATAAAACGTCTACTACAATAATTTCAAATGCCTTAAGATCTTTTGACTGGAAGTAAGGATCTGTAGAAAATTTAAGCCTACTGTCTGTGGACTTTGTCTTTTTACATGGTAGAAGATTTTTGCGAACATCCAGGACCCACAGCCCACTGATGGAAAACCACTACTTGAGTACCCAAGAGTTAGGACTGTATGAGACTTGACCCCTGGAACCCTGCAGCGTAGTATCAGGTGAAGAGACTTCAGAGAAAGAAATCAAAATGGTAAGACATTACTTATTCATCATGAACTAGGAGCACCAGAGTAGGGTGTCCACCTCTTCTCAAGTAAGCTGTATGTGTGCTGCAAGATACACTGTCTATTCCCTTTGTAATGCGAGTTAATTTTTTTCCCATTCCTCCAAGTGATAATGACAAAAAAAATATATCATCTCCTTTTCAGTCCTAGTTACAACATATTTACTTACGGTTAGTCTTTGCAGGTGTCTGCACAATCAGTTTCATGATATACTTCTGGTTTTTTCCTTCAGAATAGGATTTGAAATGCCTTACTTTCAAGATGTGAAATGCTACATCATATGAAACAAAATCCATTGGCTGAAGGAATTTTAGAGTGTTATAAGATTATATTTCATTTTATAATGTCAAAGGTTCCATAGGCAAAAATTTGCAACAGTTAACAAGTATGACCTTTAAATTAGTCACATGAAATTCAAGGCATAAACGTTAATATTCACTCATGAACAACATGTTTTTGCTTAAAAAATCTGGTAGAAGGAATGAATCCACCAGTCCTTACTAACATCACGTTGGTGAGTGATACCTGAGTGGTGGTTCAAATCTGTAGTACTAACTTGAGTCAGTAAGAAAGTAGAATCAGGCCAAATGAAAAAGAAGATCCTTAGAACAGTTAGATTTCAGCTCCTATATCAATCACTAGATGTTTCCAGCAATAAGTATGTGAGTAAACCTCTGTTTTTCAGCTCAGGTCTTAAGCATATGCTTACTTTGGAAAACCCGATGTGCTGAATCATGATGAAAAGAATCTTGTTAGATCTATTCACACATTTGTACCATATATAAGTAGATGATAGTCAAAGTACTTTTTAAAAAATTGTTTCAATTGCAGTGCAGAACTTGGAGTCCTTGTTAGCTACTGGTGTTTGAAAACGGAATTGTCAAAAAGGATAAAAACAACATATAAGAAAATATGCCTTGAAAATTAATGAACTTTGAGAGACCAAGGATCACCTCTACTCTCACCTACACAAATACTTACAAGAATTGTGAAATATGCAGATATGTCATAAATTCCTCCCACAGCTTGGGCATAGAATCCAAAAGTCAGGCATGTTCACTACAAGATGTGCAACATTTCCTGCTAGTGCTTCTCATAAAAAATTAAATGAAAACGTACTCTCTTACGATTCACCAAAGTTAAAATAACTATGTACCTAAGAGTTCTACCAATTTTAATGAATTCATTTTGCATCACCAGATATTTTGATCTAATATGTTTTATAAGACTGAAAAATAAAGCTGTGAAGTCAAAATAATCCAAAGTGGTGGGTTTTGCTTTTCAGCACGCTAATCCTACTCTCCAAGTTCTAAAGAATATTTTAAAGTTCCATTTAATTCAGCAAGAACTGAGTATATACTCCAAGTCATGCGTATGATCCTTCTACAGAAATTGCTGATGCTGAAATGCTGTTTATACTTTTAGTGTCTGCATTTGGAAAAGGATGCTGAAAAAAAGTTAATAGGAGATAGGAATAAGCCTCTGTGTGACTGAATGAGTGGAAAGCTTCTCAGTGGGGAGGCTTAAAACAGTTCAGTGTGTTTAGGACACCAAAAAGAAAACTAAGAGTTGGGTCGTTTACAGTGTCTAACTGTTTTCACATGAAAAAAATAGAGTCATAAACTAAGACTTTTAAGGAAGGAATGACAAGGTTCATCACAAAGAACCTGAGACCAGGTAAATTTAAACAGGAAATAAGACTTATTTTTAATGGTGAATTGCAATCAGTCACTAAAACGTTCATGAGATGGATGTGGCTAATTCCCAAATCTCAGGATGACTTCAGATACATATTTAGAAGGTGTATTTTGACTAAAAGCAAGTTAGTGAGACTCAGCACAGCGGTAAAAGAATGAAATGTATGGTCTAGTGATGTATTTGAAGAGGGACTAGATGACCACATGGATTGCTGGTCCTGAACTCTCCAACTACATTTATGTGACCAAATTGTTTACAGAAGTAAGAATCACTGAAGATATGTGCCAGCCTTAAGTATTTGCCTTTTGTTTATTTTTCACTTTTGGGGATGCAAGATGAGCAATTAGATTTTTCTTGATATTAATACCCCTTTGGGGAGTTGGGTTAATGAAATAGTAGGATAGGCTGTACTGTCTCATGAACTTCAATAGTTAGATTTTTTTTCTGTGTTTTGTGTATATACACACACTTTTTTTCCTGTTTAAGTTGGTTTTTTTCTACAAGACAAGCTAACGGAAATGCAGCAGTACTCCACATGACTGAAAACTAAGATTCTTTTAATGTCGGACTTTTCTACACCACAAACAAAACAGATGTCATTTAATATCTTGAGGAGGATTTCATTCATATTGATGTCACCTTACATTTACATTGGTATACATCTCAGTTACCTGTGAATTTTTCACACTTTTTAAGGACCACATTCTCTATGGTTTGCTGTTTATGAAATGAGGTCTTAAATAAGATTTTACGTTCAATTGCTGAGCTTCAAGCCTTTGTTTCGGCACTTCTGTGATAAGTGCAGAACTGGAGGGATAGACTGGAGCACCAGTGAGAACGATATTATGACTATGGAGGCACTGAAGAAGACAGTTGTGTGCTGTCCTCTTAGGATAAGCTCACTGGAGGATGTGCAAACCTGGGAGATCAATCGTGCCCAATGTGAAAATCCACGAGTTCTTGTGATTTCAGTGGGCTGCATGTTATGAACAGATCCTCTACAAAGCACAGATAAAAGATGTATCTACATCCTACAGTTTTCCCAAATTCACTGAAACAAGAGGATGACAGACCCAATCCAGTACTGTCCATTGTTATGTGCAATGGTTATCAACTTCAAACAAGTCAAGTATTTGCTGGTTTTGTTTTTCAAATGGAAAATTAGTGTACACATAACAATCAACCATAGTTCTTTAAAGTTCCATTTGGTGGCTAATTCCACAGAATTACAGTGAGAGCACATAAGTTAAACCACCCTCTTGCTCCCTGCAGAGCAAGTCATCTCTTATGATTCTAGCACTGGACGGTTTAGCCGAAGCAGTGCTACTCCCTACTTTATGTTCAGCTACTGTCTACAAGGTTTTGCAGTAGGTTGCGAGACAACAGATCAAGATAGAAACAATAGTTTCTTTCTGGAAATGAGCTTGGACTAAAAGTTAAACAGAAGAATGTGTGGGAAACTTCGACAACTATCTTTTACTAAATAGCAAATGACAAAAAATCTTATATGTTTATTGAACATTTCAAAAAAAGAAGTAGAGATGAGTTACTTTCTTACAATTAATCTAGTCTTTAACAAAGAGGAAGAAAGTTTATTTTTGCTAGAAGTGATTCTTTATGTCTTAGAGATCTATACAGTGACTTGACTAGGTTCTAGTTATCTAGTTATTACAGCATTTTCCATGTTTTCCTACATATCAGAAATTATTTAAATAGTCTGAGACAGAGCTTTGTGTGACAATAGTATAGTCTGAAACAATTAGTAGAAATTAGTGAGTTGGGATGCTTAGAGGGCAGTATTTTATATAAAAACACCTATTTTACTTTCTCTCATTACTTAAATGTGATTGTATACTAGCACTGTACAGCTGGAAATAATAACCATCTTCAATTACCTCATCTTTCATGCTTGCCAAAAAGTGCATGCAATAGTATGTTTAATTCATCATGTTTTGTTTGTACATTAATAAAAGGAAATTGCACAGACAGGAACTGCAAAGTACTGTATAGCAGCAGTAATGAGTAGACAGCGAAAGGTCTGGTTTGGAAGTTCAATGTTCATTTACAAGCTATGGACCTAAAATAAAGTATGGTTCAAAGTGAACTGTGGCAATGCATTCAATATTTGCAGAATAAATTAAAAGTATAGCTCCATTTCTTTAAACTTTTATTTTTAGTGCGTAACCTTTTCCTCTGGAAGTAGTGCTAAAACCTTCAGCTGGACTATGAAGTTGTTAGCTGATTCACTGATAACCTTTGTAAGAATTTTCTGAACAGGTTGTATAAAAGAACTGGATTAAATTTTGCGGGTGAAGCCAGAATTTATCACCTAGGGTTGAAATAGGTGTATTGTATTTTAGTGGCAGTTGTTCTTATTTTATTCTGCTGAAACAATGGGGAATAACAGAGGTACCTTCTGAGAGAAAAGTATAAATCAGGTACATTTAAATTCAGAAATTAAAACTCTGTGATTGACAATTTTCTTTTAATTTTTGTCAAATCTCATTTTCATTTGCCATTCTCAGACTGTTGAGGTCTTAGGAAACCTTTCAGTCAAAGGAAAAGTAAAAAGACAACTAGGAGCAGAATTTACATTTTTCCTGATTATTATCAAGCTTCTGCAGCACTCAAGTATGGGAAGGAAGTGGAGAAAGAAAGAACTGGGAATAAAGTTTAAGTTTTATTTGCATCTTTGCACAGAATAGGGTATACCGTTGGACTTGGTGATCTTTGAGGTCTCTTCCAACCATAATGATTCTATGATTCTATGAAAAGAGATGCTTCAGCTAATTCCCAACAGAAAATACAGTTTTCAGTAACTCTTCAAATGAGAAAATTTAGCAGAACCCTAAAGTAACACCTGAATCCTAACCTTATAATGAGCTCCTCTGGGAATCAATCCTTCCACCTATCAAAATGCAGAATTTTTTCTTTCTTGTGGCACAAACTGGATGCTAGCTGTTGTGCTGCAGTGAACCTGGGAATCCCCGCCAGTGTGCAGAAAAAGATGGAAGACCGCACTGCTGTGTCACAAGTGCAGGCAGGGGCTTGGGTGCAGTTCGTACTTCTGGTTGTCTCAAGTAACCTGTGTGACTTTTCCTTCTGCAGAGGTAGACAGCAAACAAAAAGAGAGCGGAAGGAGCCATAGCTGAAAAAGGGGGCACTTCTGAAAAGGGACAGTCTTTATGGTTTTGAGAGGAATTTAGCTAGCCTCGTTCAAGCAGTACTCATCTGTCCTTCCTTGAGTGTCATGATGCACTCTGCTACTTCCCCTGCAAATCAAAGACAAACCCAGCACATAATTTCAAAACCCAATAAAGTCTAGTATATAAGTAAATTTTAGAGTTCATAACACACGCTAAACTAATCAACTGCAGATTATTCCTGTTGGATTTGAATACTTCATTGTAATATGAAATGTCACAGTGAAGGGAAGTCAGGATTTCTTCATACAGGTTTGCTGTGGATTAGTTGGAATTACATCATGTCAACTGCTTTGAATCTGTTCTTCACATTTCCTCTGGTGTAAATAACATGTCATTTTATCATAGATTATTAATCCTTCTTTGAAAGTAGGTTTCTGGAGATATGATCTGTATTCATTCTAATGCAATTGCTGTGGATGCTGAATCCTGGAACAGCTGTCACTTCGGTGGTCCACTCTCTTTTGCCAGCTACCAAGGTCAGGTTATCTGTTAATCTCTTAGTCATCTGTGATCACAATGCACATGTATCACCTAATGGGTTTAAATGCAAGTGCATGGACATTTGTATGTCTTTGGCCTAGAATTCACATAACTGTTCTACAGCAATGAGATACACCTTGTAAATGAGTGTGAAATGCTCCTGATATCTGACTGTTTAGTACATATAAGGCCATTCAATGACCATTTAGCATACACATACACACTAGCACCTCCAAAGCAGGCATCACAAGCACAAATCTAGTCTCTTCATGTGCAACAAGAGTATTAGGAACAGCAATAAGGCCTCTGGAATATCACCGCGGAGTGTAGAAACACAGTTTCTATCCCTTCCTCTCCAATATGCAAAGGCACAACAGCCATCACTTGTGTATTATATATTCATTTGCTGCTCTTGTTCTTGCTACGTTTTTTTTTTTCTCCATATCATCTGTATAAAAGGAAAATCTTTCACTAAAGCAGCTGATGGAAAAAATGAATAGCTACACAAGCCTTTTTGAGGAAGAAAATTACCTGACTACCTGGTTTCTTGGAACAAGGACAGAGAACTTTTTTAGGTGTTTTTTTAACTTCATGCTCATTGAAATCCTGATATTTATTATCATGCTGAAGGTTTACAGCACATGTCTTAGCAAGTTCTTTGATCTTTGTCTAAAAAAAATACTGGGGCATATGTCTTTATATTCATTGGTGTCACTCTTCTACCAGTCACTGAAAAGCCCAGTTTTATTGTATTATAGAATTTAGTTTCACTGACTTCACAAATGCAATCTATTACACTGCAGATAAAAAAAAAAAAAGTTCAAAAATCTGCTTAAATATTTGCAGTTTGATAGAGTGCATGCATGAATGATAAAATCCTTTTATTACAACGCATTTGAAGGATACATGTGCTGAACTTGATTAGCGCTTTCCACAATACTTTGTAAGTATCTCAGTGATTTAAAGTATCAACACAGTGCATCCTTGGCCATTCAGCAGAGGAATTGCAACATCTTGAAAGATGTTCAAAAGAAAAGAAACATCAGGTATTACTCAGAGCTTTCCAAGACATAGTGAAAATCTTTAGGGAAATTAATTCCTCTGGAATGAGTGCAAAGTCACATTACCATCAGTGAGAACCCTCAGAAGAAAGTGATTCTCATCTCCTAAAACAGCCCAGAAACTGGTAGGATGCTTATGGCATGGGACCTTTAAACATTCTCTGACTGATATAATTGAACCCAGTAAGATGGTCTACACAGGTCTGATCTGAATACCCTTGTTATCTTATGATCTAAGGTGGAGGTCGAGAATAGATACAGGAGTCATAGAATCATAGAATCATTTGGGCTGGAAGGGACCTTTAGAGGTCATCTAGTCCAACACCCCTGCGGTGAGCAGGGACATCTCCAACTAGATAAGGTTGCTCAGAGCCCCATCCAGCCTGACCTTGAATGCCTCCAGGGATGGGGCTTCCACCCCCTCTCTGAGCAATCTGTTCCAGTGCTTCACCACCCTCATTGTAAAAAATTTTTTTCCTTATGTCTAGTCTAAATCTACCCTCTTTTAGTTTAAAACCATTACCCCTTGTGCTGTCACAGCAGACCCTGCTAAAACGTCTGTCCCCATCTCTCATATAGGCCCCCTTCAGGTATTGGAAGGCCGCAATGAGGTCACCCCAAAGACTTCTCTTCTCCAGGCCGAACAAGCCCAACTCTCTCAGCCCGTCTTCATAGGAGAGGTGCTCCAGCCCTCCGATCATTTTCGTTGCCCTCCTCTGGACCTTCTCCAACAGGTCCATGTCTGTCCTGTGCTGATGGCTCCAGAGCTGGATGCAATAATCCAGGTGGGGTCTCACCAGAGCGGAGTAGAGGGGCAGAATTACCTCCCTTGACCTGCTGGCCTCACTTCTCTTGATGCAGCCCAGGATGTGGTTGGCCTTCTGCGCTGAGAGCGCACATTGCTGACTCATGTCTAGCC
>NW_009637501.1:0-5734 GCF_000690535.1 Cariama cristata | reverse complement strand
TGGCTGTCGGTATCACTTTTGCTTCTCTGCAGGGGTGTAAGTCAGCCAGCCTCAGCCCTTCTGGATCGTAATCTCTCACCAGCTGCTTGTTTTCAGTTGTTTCTTCAGCAGTGTTTAACCATGTGCAAGTCTTCAGTGGACAGACATGGATTCCCTTATACTGACAGCTTCCTTGAAAGGAGTGTGTCTGGCAGGAAAGAAACGCAGGAGCTGCTGGAGTAACATTTTGAAACCTTCTTAGCAGCATTTGCCAGAGTTCATGTGTTATTCCTTCTTATTCTTTGTTCAAGATCATTTCAAATTGAACTTGGACAGCCATAGAAATTGCTTTCTCGCATCCTGCGCTTCATACAGTAGCTGATAACCTGCTCCTCCATTCAGGGACACTGCAGGAGGCCGACCACGCTCTGCAAGGCCTTCATACAGACTGAGCAGTCCTTGGAGGAGTTGTGCCTATATGGGCTGGGCTGAGCAAGCTGTTGGGCCAACCATGAAGGTTAATACAGTTCTGAAGGCTTAGTGGTACCTGACTTTCTTCTTTATTTTCCCCAGCCAGTGCTTTTGGACAGCAGCAGTATTCTTCCTGACAGAATCCTACTGATGGATACTTTCTTCCAGATAGTTATCTACCTTGGTGAGGTACAGTGAAATACATTCTCTTTCTCTGTTTGCTCTCCGTCCTTTCTGCCATGCATGCAGACAGTATCACTGTTAGTATAAAATAAGCTGCTTGCAAAGCCCACACTAGCATAATGACATCATATATGTGCTGCCAGTTTTCATGCAATTTCCCCACTGTCCAAGTTAACAAAAAATCCTACTGGAGTCACTAAGGATGTGTTCTGCACTGAGTAACAGCTGTCATGTTAGCTTGGTAATGAAGATGGGCCCTTACCATGGCTGGAAAAGGCCAGAGAAACTTGGAACTGAGCAGGGCAGAGAGCTGCAGTTTGATTTTTCAGATATGTGACATACTTGGTTGCTGGGATTTGACACTTAAATACTGCTGCTTTTAAAGAAATCAGTTACAATTTTTTCCAGTTTTTGCTTTCAAATACTGAATGTTTTTGACAGCTGCTTGTATATTCCTTCCATTGTGACTGAGGTAAGTGCTTAGGTACTGGCCCTTTCTAAACATCCAGATTTTTACCAAATATATCCAAATTATACCATATATATCCAAAGCATTGGCTTTTAAGTGCCTTTTCAGTATGCAGACCTGTAGATCTGTATTTCAGTCCTGTCAGGTTTTGTCAGGGAGCAGCATGCTGCTGTAGCTGGGTAACAGAAATGTCTCACATCCTAAAGTAGCTATGGGATAAGGGAAGAAGAGGAAGCTTGGTTTCCACTTCTTTCTCTGGAAATCTCCCTGTTCTTTCATACCTTTTTTTCCCCCCTCATATCCTTTATAGTCCTGCTTGGGGAGTGGCCCTCATCCAGTTTCTTCTACCTAAATGTGGCATCAGATTGGAGTAGTTTAAATAAACCCATCTTGGTTTATGGTTAAACATTCCTATTACTGAAAACTTTTTGGGAGGCACTTGAACTCTTCCTTTCGTTTTTGAACTAAGCTACTTCACTGATGTTTAACAACTGTTACTAGAATGCTTGAAGTTTGGCAGGATAGTTTGCAGCAGCTCCATTATTAGCTCCTGACTTCACTCCATGTAGGATTTGTTCCCTTTGAGAAGTGAGCAGGGATACCCGATTGACATGAGCAGCAGTTGATCACTTGAGTCAACAATGACAATAAATCTTCCAGAGTTACCTTAAACAGTTTCTACCTACTGTTGCAGAGCAAGACACTCGGCAACTGGGTAAAATTGAGACAAAGGAAGAGCTAAGTGTGTGACCTGCATATGTATAGAACAATTGCTAGGTACTTATGGTTAGGTACCTTGAAAATACTGTAAGGCAATGGCTGCTTAATTTAAGACCAAGTCAGATTCAAACTGTCAGTAATTTATAAATGCTTTGTGTTTCTATATTGGCACAGGCTGAAACATAAAGTCTTGAAGATCACTTTAAACGAATTGCTCTTGCACTGCACAAACTGCTACCAGCTTTTGTGTTGAGTGCCTGTTCTCAAATTCAGGGACATAAACTCAATAACGTTATTGCCAGAGTAGCGAAACCGTACATTTGCCCTGTGCGCTGTAAGCAGAAGTACACATAACACTCTGCTGCCTTAAGACATGCAAGTTAAAAAGGGGAGGCTTGCAGACATCTCTGCTATTTTTTTCATTTCCTCCCTGTCCTGTCAATAGACTATTGCACAGTGGCAGAAAGCTGGTTACCAAGACATGCCTGAATATGAAAACTTTAAGCACCTACTGCAAGCCCCGCTGGATGACGCTCAGGAAATCTTGCAGACCAGATTCCCGATGCCGCGTTACATCCACACAGAACATGGGGGCAGCCAGGTAAGGAGGTTTATCGAGGCACTCGTTCTCTTGTTGAATAGAGCAAATAGCTGTCTTTCTGCTTTACTAGAAGGATGGTTCTGTAAGTTAAATACAGCGGTAATTTAGCTCTTCAGAGTACAGAGCTTGCATATTTTCTCATGAGCTTTTACTGCAACGTTGTCTTTTAATAAGCCAATCACTTCCTGGATATGCTTTTGAATTCAGGGAATGGAAAAACCTGAAAAAGACAGCTTAAATATCTTTTTATTCCCCAAAGAGGTGGAAAAGAAATGATTTGTCTATGTATCTAAACTTACCCAAGACAGAGAGTGCAATTAGCTCGCTAGGACAGTAAGTTATGCTGAATGATTGACCATCTGTTCCTTTACTTTCTAATGCTGAATGAGGATATAAAATAGTTCCTATTTTTGCTTTTCCTGGGATTGCAGTTGTGCTGTGCTTGTCTGTGCCTGGCTGTTTGTAGCAGCGAAGAGGCAGGAATTGATGCTCCAAAACAAAGATTTGGTATTAATTTTTGATGTGACTGTGTTACACTGGTCCTCCACTGACCTCTTTTTTTAAAAAGTGGATGGGGGCATGCGAGGGACAGTGCTGGTGACATGCCCCACATGTCGTGTGGAACCAGAGCTGGCCTGCCAGGTGAGTGCTGCTTGCTGTAGCACAGCACTCTGTGCCCCTTGGAGACAAGTTGTCTGTGGAGCAGGGCTGTTTCTGGCCTTGAAACCTGTTTAAGTTAAATCAGTTAAATAAGTTAAATTAGTACCTGGCTTGCAAAAGCAGAGGAACGTCACTAGTCATGTATCTAAGGTGGTAAGAAGTCTTGAGGGAGCCAACAGACCTGTCATTTTACAAAACTACTTCTCTAATGTTTTGTCTTAATAGGCCCGGTTCCTCTTGTCTAAAGTGAACCCTTCTCAGACCCACAATAACCTCTACGCATGGGGACAGGTAAGCTATGGAAGAGCTGTAAAATGTACATTTACATGTTTGTCTACACAGTAGCCATTCTGTTTCACTACGTGGCCACAAACCGTGAGCAGGTTACGTTTGTCTTCTATTTCTTACCTAAGAGCTTTTTGCAGACTGGATTTGAAAATCTTACAGTGCTTTGCGGTGCAAGGAAACAAGGTTATTTCTGTGTACCAAAGGATCCGATAATGGAATTACCAGCTGAGACTGCAGTAATTGTAGCATTTTAAAAGACACAACTGATTTCTTAGATTTGTCTGTAAAGCTTAGGCAGGTTAGGTTTTTATTCAACCTGCTTATTCAAGTCCATGGCTGTTGATGAGATAAACAGTACTGGTGGGGAAGCACTAGATGATGAGATGATCAGAATACAGTTTTCAAGCCTGAATGACTAAACTTGTATTCCTGTTCTTGTACTGAATCCCCCCAAATTTTCAGTAAAATCCAGTGGACTTTGGGGCTTTTTCTCAATGGATCCAAGGAATGGCTGTCCAAATAGAGGTGCTGTCACGACAGCTCGGTACCTCAGCAGCTTGATGGCAGGAGATGAGTGATCCCCACAGGGAGCACATTGCCCCTGTGATCTCTCTTCCTGTATCCCAGCTACGCATGGGGCACAGGCAGACCAGAATTTTCTGTGGCAGCTGCTATTGAAAGAAGCAACTAATTTGATGTAGAATATGTTGTTATAGGTTTCAGATGACCTCATGTAGAAATTTATCTTCACCCTTCCCTATAAATATGATTTAAAGCTCTTAGGTCCCAGTCTATTTAATATTATAGAAAAAAGTAACCAGCATATGGATACATATATATTACCTGAGAATAGTAGACTTTCATATCCTCTTTACCTTGTTTGTGTAGAGCTTTGTGCAGTACAATTATTCATGCTTTAGAAAGAAGCGACTTTCTTTTTTCCAGTAGTTCAGATTGCACTAGAGGATTGTGTCAGTGCTGTTGCCAGAGTAGCATCCTTCCACTAGATACTTGTCCTTTGCAGGAAAAAAGGTGGTTGATTTAGCAATTAGTTCAGAGTGCTGACATCTGATTTGCATTCAGTTAGTCGCTGGTGTTAACAACATTATTTTAGGCTCATTCTTACTTTATTTTTCTGCAGGAATCAGGAGCTCCAATCCTGACAGATGATGTTAGTCTCCAGGTATTCATGGACCATCTAAAAAAGCTGGCAGTTTCAAGTGCATCATGACTTTGATCGAGAAGCAAGAACCGAAGAGTTACATTGATCATGTTGATGACAGAAGTGGAGCAATCTATTTACATTTCCTTCTCTCTCTTTTAGACTAAGGTTTTAAAGTATTAAATGAAAGAAATATTCAGGGAGAGTTTTTTACTTGGTTCTTCTAGATATTAATTTATTTGTATTCCTTTTTGTCTATATTCTGTTTACTCCACATTTTTCATACATTGTAATTAGAGCTAAAGGATGTTTTAGCTAATATAGATTTTAAGAGTCTTTAGCTTAATTTTAATGTTGTGTGTTCTTAAAAGGTGTCTTTTAGCAACCAGGGATTGTATTAATGAAAAATAAAACTGGATAAGAGCATTACTCTTTAGTGCTATCCCTAATTTAGCTGTATGGGCAACAGACTTGGCATGCCTCCTTTTCCTTTTTGAAAATGTAACACTGGGGTATGTACATGCTATTGAAAATAATTTCGAGGAGCTCCTAAAGGTAAGGCAGTGCAGAACAAGTATGAGATGGTGGAGAATGCTCTGACAGACCCAGGGAGAGGGCGAGACGTACAACCCATGCTTTGAGAATGACCGCGATGTGCTTAAGTGTTGCCTCTGGCATGCCTCCTTTTCCTTTTTGAAAATGTAACACTGGGGTATGTACATGCTATTGAAAATAATTTCGAGGAGCTCCTAAAGGTAAGGCAGTGCAGAACAAGTATGAGATGGTGGAGAATGCTCTGACAGACCCAGGGAGAGGGCGAGACGTACAACCCATGCTTTGAGAATGACCGCGATGTGCTTAAGTGTTGCCTCTGGGTCAGTGTGAGGCCAAGCCTGAACGTCAGCCCCTCCCTTCTCTCACAGCATTAAGAAGCTTGAAAACCGGCCGTGCTGCTGTTGCCAAGTCGGGCTCTGCACTTGGATAAGACGTTGTCCCGGTGGGCTCCCAGGGCCGGGCTGAATCACCTCACACCCGCTCCACCGCGTCAGTCGGGGAGCTCCCGCGCAACCCGCTCGCCCCTCTTCCTGCCGGGAGCCTCACACCGCGCCCAGGCGCTGGGTTTGCCCGGAGCAGCACAGCTTTAACGTTACGGCGGCAGCAGGCGCCCAGCCCCCGCCGCCATCTTCCGGTTGCTTCGGTC
>NW_009637500.1:0-12959 GCF_000690535.1 Cariama cristata | reverse complement strand
TACACTATAATTCTGACTGCAAAGAAACAGAAGTGATAATGTTCTGAAGCCTTCTTCACTTGATTTCCAGTAAAAAGGAACAAATAAGTTACAACCAAACTCAGCTAGCTCTTGTGTATGGTATTTTAAACTTTCATTTTGCTCTGGATTAATGAAATGCAACAGAATTTTCATCCATTAAGGATTTTATAGACACTGTAGAATAAGATGTTGTCCATTTACTTTCTCTGAAGAGTGAAAACTGCTTGCCAGAAAAAAAGGCATCAGGTGTTACTTATAAATAAAATCTTTGCCATAGAGCCTATGTTTGTGCTATAACTCAGATGTATTACTGTAGCTGTTACAGAAATGAGTGGTGTGTTCTACTTAAATTTTCCTACACAGATACTAGTATGGTTGTGGTGGAACAGAATCAAGTAAATACAGCTTCTCAAAGAGTTTCCCCAAGATCCAAAAATTGATCTTGACACTAAAATCAGTTTAGCCAAAGGCCTGTATTTAAATGCACCAAGGTTATACATGCACAAGCTGTTAAGCTCTATGACAGATACACCATTCGAAGACACAAACTTGCAATGAGCTACTGCCTTCCTACCACCACCCTGACACAAATCAGGAAACATCAAGAGTCACTTCAGATTTGCTTGTAAAGACCTAGCCTATGTTAATCAGTCTTGCCCGAATGCTGTCAGAAGCTAGGGTAGAAAATTTCATCTAGCTGCAGGGAAGGAGCAGTAATCCACTGAATTACTCGGATGTGTTTTCCAAGGTTGTGAAAATAGACGCTCTTTTGGGTAGTCAGATACATTTAACCCTTTTAAAAAATATATATAGTTTGCCTAACACAAACCATACCACTCCAATTAGCATTTTTCAGCTTACCAGCTGTTTGTTTCTGAAAGAGAACTGTAATGGAGGCAGCAAATGTTTGGAAACCTCAGCTGGTTGTGCAAGTCCACTACACAGTGATAGAGAACTGACAGCTAGTGGGGGCTCCCTTCAGAAAACTGAGTCACTAGGCTGGGAATGAGTGTCACTGCAGCAGGTACCTAAAGAGGGCTCCTTAAACCGAAACTGTCATGCTAGACTGTAACAGGAAGTGTTCCAGGACGTTTTCTTAACCAGATACCTATCACAAGAAATGAGTTAGTAGAGGAATAGTTCCTGTACATAGATTTCCTATCACTTACAGTGTTCAGAATATGATACTTGATGAAAAACATAAGGAAGATTGTTGAATATTCCTAATGCAACTATATTCACTCCCAAGTACTGCCTTATTACGAATCTGAAATTAAGAAGCAAAAAAACTTGGTCCACTTTAAAATCAAGTCGGGGGGGGGGGGGGGGGGGGTGAAAAAAAAAATTAAAAAAAAAATCACTCAAAGCTGATAAAAAATGGATTTGTATCTACCTCCCAAAACTTTAGTTTGGGCTTTTATAGATCCCAGTAGGAAGCTGAAGTATCACGAACTAAAGTTTTCACACACATTTTGAAAGGTTGATTAGAATAATTTAGGTAAATGATTCTTTTGCACTGTGGCCTTACTGAAGCTTATTTGGTCCCTTATGTGGTTGGGCATCAATTAAAAAAAGTTGTTCTTGTAATCTGGAACAAATATTAATCTTTGCTTCCTGTAACACCTCTGACTGGAAAATTAAAGGAAGAACTTCAAATGAGTTAGCATTAGAAATTGCCCTGCTGACTCACTGCTTCAAGTACCTTCAAATAACGTAGACACAATACAAATCTGAATATAACAGAACTACACTTGGAAGGCTACTGACAATTTCAGTTTCTAGCTGCCAATTGAGCTATATCTGTTAGAGGACATTTATTTTAGACCATGTTTTGCATTGTTGTGAACTCTAAAGCTGTCCCAGATGCACCTATCTGTAGGTAGACAGTATTAAAAATGTATTACACAGTCGCATTTCAGATCCGAAAACATCCATTCACTGTAATTGCATCTTTACCTTATTCTTCGCCCTAAAGGCTTGATGACAAATTTACTACTCGAAGAGCAGGCCCACGCCCATGGCACAGGATTTTTTGTTTCAGATACAGAGACTTAAGTTTGTTTTTTCTTAACACTGGCAACAATCGTTACCATTTTAGTAACTTTTAGTCTTTTGGAACGTGCTGACCTAATAAATCCTTTGACTCTCCAACTAGATTCACCACGAAAAGATACAAAATTTTAAGAGCTCTGATTGAGAGAACTAAAGAGTATTTTATAACACACAGTATCTTTAACTACTACTTCTCGTGTACATGAATAAATGTTCCCTCATACTGGCTCTGTGTTTTTTTCTGATTCCACTTGTTAGCACAATTAACTGAAGAGGTAGTACTAAAACCTAGGTTAAGCAAACAAACACGCACCAAAAGAACTGTTAAGAATCCATCCAGTTTTTAAACACCTGTACCACCTCAAGTTGCTCTTTAAATTGGGGTAGGTTAGAGTGTTTTACATAGTTAAGCTTGCATCACAAACTGGGCTGAAAAAATGTTTTTTTAATTATGGATCCTGATTATTTTCTAGAAGTAGCTAAACAGTTACATTTGGATTTTTTTTTAAACTTTTAAACAGAGCAATTCAGTATGTCTATCTAATTTCTTTTCTTTTTGTAGACAGAATGTCCACTGTGCAGGGAGAAGTTTCATCCTCAGAAACTGATCTACCTACGTCACTACCAACTGTAAAGGAAAAATCTATTCTGTTTCATGACAAGGGCCTCAGCTCTCTATAAAGTCGTCATACAGCTTGAGTTAGTCCAAGAAAGAGACTTCAATATACAACTGGTAACTGCCTGTGCAAGGTGGCACTTCATTCCTGTTTTACAGGATAAACCTATTTCTGTCTCTACCCTTCTGTTTCTTCTAACATGGTTCTTGACCATGTTAAAAATACGTTATTCTAAAAAGCGCTTAACACAAATGTAATAGTTTTCTTCACTCTGGACAATGAAAAATTTAAATCAGATTCTCATTTTCTAAATACAAGTCTAGATAACGAGTCTTCCAACCTTTCATAGCATACTTAAGGTATTAGTAAAATTCTATGATTTGTAAGACTCCTTTTCTCCTCTAACATAATAATGACTCCGTGCTGCAGACTTCAGGGGAAAAGGACAAAAGCTGTAAGTTGAACTGCAGTGGAAGTTCTGATGATAAATGTATGTCATGTACCATTCTGTTTTCATAACCAGGTTAATAAAGCGGGTTTCCTTGATTTAACAACCTGTGAATTTCCTTTAGATCAACAGCAGCAACAAATGCAAACTCATAGTAATGCAGACTACTTTGCATGCTGATTAACATTCATCTTCCAAACTCAAAGCTCATTTATCACTATTAGATATCAAGACTTTTCTTCAAGTATTCTAGACATTTAGCCTATAGCATCGTAACAAGTGTTGTTTCAAAAAAGCCCTCGTATGTATACTAATAGAAACTAAGGTCACCTATAAAACGTCAGTTTTATAACATAGCTTAAGTTTTGCCTCTGTGGTGGTTTCTACAGTCTAACACAGGTAGGGAAGAAGCAGACTTCAGCCAAAAGACCCCTCCCACTCTTTATGGCAATAAGGGCTATGTCCGCTAAGCCAATATTTTAGAGTATAAAGGAGGAGGGATTCAGCAGCATCACCTCATCAAGGTTTATTCCTATAAGTTATTATTAGTTCAGTTATACATGTATTCGGAGCAGGACGGAAAAAGATTGTTAGTTGTTAATATATCATGTCATTCTTGCTTGATGGAAAATGTACAAGACGAATTTATTTGTATTCTTCCAATACAGATGGGGAAAAAAAGCCAGATGATCCACTCTGTGGATCATGAGTTACGGCTACACTAAATCTTTCATCAATGGCACTGAATATGGACTTGGAGTGGCAGGGGGAGGTGTGCTACAGTAAGAGCACTTCTTTTAACATGGTTATTTGCACTGCAGATATGCTGGTTAGCTAGTTAACAATTAAATCTCCAAGTGTTATCGTAAAAACCCCAATAAAATTAGTTTAACTTTTCATCGTATCTATAAATGGAATAAAAACCAGTTGCTGGTAACTATGCGAACATTTCATCATTACTGTACAAAAGTGATTTTTCAGAGCTGCAATACCATCTATTTCTTACACCAGAAAACTTTTAGGCATCCCTCACCTATATAAAACTGTCGAGGCAACGGTGAAAGAAAAATGGTCCATATCATGAATCAAAACATGACTACCTAAGGAAATCACTGCCTGATTTCCTTACTAAGAAAATAGTAAGGAAAATAATTTAGTTGCACATAAGAACAAATAAGAAGCAATCAATGACTGGGAAGTATCTGTGAAGTTGTCAAGCCAAGTTTTTCATGCATTCTGTAAGGGTAATTTATTTTTATCACTTGTAAGTGATAAAAAAAGAGCAAAGTTTAACAAAATGCCATCAAACTTGTCTGGCCGTTGCATGCTGCGGATCAGCTAGGGAACTATACCATTGTCCCAACATCATTTACAATCCATATTTGAAAACTGTTAATCCCACTGAATGTAGAGCATCTATGCCTACCTAAGAATGAGAAGGCATTAATATCAAGATGCCACTAAAGTTCGAAATTAAGTGGAGGTAAAAATGTCTAATTTGCAATGGATCTCACTAACACTCTGTTGTTCAGTAGGACTCATCCCAATTGTTAATTTTAATATTAATAAACATAATAAACATAATTATTTTTCTCCCTGATTTGCCCATATTATTCACAAACTCTAGCAAACCTGAAGACAGCTTCTCCAAGTCAGGGCTTTCAGATTTTTAGGCAACAAACTGCAAACATCCATGACTGGTACTCCTTTAAGGCCCTTTCTGGATACTGTGTTTCCATAATTTTAAATTTTGACATTACTAGTTTCCACACTGCTAATAAAAACAAACGAGCAAACAAACAAAACCCCATGTGAACTAAGACTACCTGTCATTTTCCCAGGATTACTGAGGGCTGAATTCCAGAGCTCCACAATGACTTCATTTGACAAAATCAGATGAAAGGGTTCCTACATACATTTTCCAATTAAGTGTCTGTAGAAGTTGCCACTATTCTCCACTCAGAATCTTCAAAGAGCTAATCTCTTCCTACTTTCTGCAAGTGAATGCTCCCTGAAGAGTTGAAAAAGGCATTGCACGAAGATAAATCGAGAGTAATCATTATTGAAAAGGAGCCATAAATATGGTTAGATCAATACATGTATATAAAGATAGAGAACAAGTAAAGGGGGACACTGTCTTTTAATAAATTTTGGAATTAAAAAGTCACTTAATAAAACTGCAGTTGTATCACATGAAAAAGTTTACATGCAGGTCATTTATCTCTGATTTTTTTTTCCCCATAGAAAATGAAAAGCTGTGTTAAAACCCGCACCGTTTGTCTGCTATGGCCAGTCTGGGTATATTCTTAAGGGGCTGCATGAAGTCAGCTTAAATTAATCAAGAAACCCTTTAGTATGAAAGAAACTCCAACTAAAACAATTAAAATATATATTTTTATAATTCCAGGTCCTCAAAGGAAATTGTGATAGAGTTTGAACAAAGTTTTGAGTCATCATGAAAAAGCCCAATTTTAGCATCTGCTAGGAGAAGTAATGGTGAAACTGGCATTAAAACCCAACACAAATGAGTTACTTTAGAAGCTATACGAGTATTTTTTCCCTACTGCAAAATTTATAATTTAGCAGATCTCTTATTCCTGTCTATATTTGTTTGGTTATAACTCAGTAATACCATGCATTTAGGAAACTGGCTTAAGTTCTGCATCTATTTAGGTCTACTGAATTTTTCTATGAAAATAGCACATGGCCATGAAGCAGAAAATAGCAACATGTGTGCCATCTTACATTTTTCCTCCACATATGTGCACAGCACTTCAGGGTGATATTGAGCAGGAGAACTATGTAAAAATATCCAACTCTAAGCCATTAATCTCTCCAGCACAATGGATCTTGAAAGAAATACATTGTCCCAAATCCATGGGATTATCCAAAGTTTCTCCAACTTCTTACAAAAGATAATAAACTCAATGCAATTTGGTTAGAATGCCAGTTTCTTCAAGAAACTGATTATTTCACATAAAAATAGCAAGATCCTCTTAAAATGAAAATTCAACCACTTTGTCACCACTCCGTTAATCATTTTTTATGAAGAAAAAAGGCATTGTTACAATGGCTCAAAATCGTTCCTTTAGTTAGAATTGGTCAACAGGTTGATTGCATCTTCTAGCTAGCAAAGGTCTTTCCCACATCGTCTTTCCCTTTGTATTTCCTCTTGCCGTGTGTGAAGGGTATATATCTGTACTTTATCATGTGCTGTAAAGAGAAAAGAACAATTTTTGAGGCAAGGAACTTACATCGTATTTACAAAAACGTTTCTTAATACACACTGTAAATTACAAAGTCCTCTAGAAAAACAGTTCTTCAGTATTGTAAAGGTAATGAAATAGCTCAGCATACACCAGTTCACATCTGAACAGGGGTATGCACCCAATCTTATAAATTGCAAATTTGGCTATAGCCAACAACTTAGACAGTACAGTGAAGATTACTGATTGGGGGAATCACAGAAAACCAGAGAGAGCACAGAGGTATTGATTCTTTACTACCCTTTAATCTTTCATTTACAACTTTGAATAATGGTACCTATCCAAAATTCTGAATGCCCGAGAAAAAAAATCGGTTCTCTCTTTAAAATGCCAACAAACCATAAGCAGTTTGTTCAAAACGGTCTGAATGACTTGCCTATGTTGTTCTTCCCCTTCTCTCCATCTACTTTCTCACACCAACTTGTCAGAATTTCCCTTTTCACCCGTCAGAGTTCCTACAAGACCTCTTCATTAAAAATAGCCATAGTTAACTGAAGAAAGGAAGTGGATGAGAAATTCTAAGACTCATCCTGTATAAAAACCAGATATTGAATTCTAAGATTGAAACCTTTTGAAAGCAAGCAGAGCATTTTGTAATGTAGTGTATGAAGATTTCTTTTACCAAGTATTTTTGTTTCCTGTTGTCAATGTTTGCTCAAAGTTGCAAATATGTCACACTTGAACTAACATTCAAGTGTTAGTTGTTCAAGTTCCTCTAGTAAAAGGAGTGTGTGCAATACATTTAATACCTCTGAAGTGCTCAACTGGATGGACAGTTTGGAACAATACTGTAAAATCTGACATTGCTACTATCTATTCTTAGCAAGTTACCTTGATTTGCCTCTTCATAGTGATACAAAATAGCATAATGAAGTACATCACAAGGATTGGCCAAAAAACAGGAACGTTGAAAGCCTCAAAGAATGTACATGCCATAGCAACCAGGATTCCTTTAGTGGCAGAGTGCCTTAAAAATAATATTAACAATTAATCCTTCAACCCCAGCTACCACTAATTTGATGCAGATATTTGTATTTTTCGGAAACAGAGCATGGGTAGATGGATCCACTCACCAGAATTTAAACTCTGGGAGCCTTCTAATGAAAGGCCGAAATTCTTCATTTTGCCTTGTAGGTAAGGAAGGACCATCATCTGAAAAAAAACAGGAAAAAAAACCCAAACCACAAACCCCCTCACACTAATTTTCCACACTATTCAGACTCCAGATGATTTTAAGACAAGAAAAGAAAAAAAACTTTCACTGTTACACAAAGATTCCAGTTACAGTGGTTGTTTTAATGTAATTTTACATTGATTTCCCAAAAGAAAATAGGCAACAGAAGTGAGTACCAGGTCACTTGAGTTACTACGGGGAAAACTTCAGCCACCTAAACCTTCTTTCAAAACATAGAAAACTAATACAATATGGAATATGTTAAAGTCTTGCGGTGGGGGGGGAAGACAAATTTTACAGTAAATCCAGATGTCAAGTTGTATAGACTTTTTGCATGCTAAAAATACGTCATGCTAAAATTGCACATCTTTACACTACTGTATCGGACAAAAACAGCTGGAAGTTTGACTAAGTTCAAAATTACCACAAAGTGAACTATTCATCATACCTGAATCTTCCATTAAAGAGGGGTCTACCTTTGGCGACAAGAAAGCTATGAAGAGATTTAGATGGTAGATTCCCAAGGCATATGTCACAATGTACCAACCCTGAAGCAGGGAGGAATAAAGAGCTAAGATTAAAGTCTTCCTGAAAACCATTTTCAGATACTGATCTTTCAACAAAATTAAACAATCTGGTTTTTTGCTTCCTTGAGAAGTGTTTTTCTACATCCTCACATTAACATGAAAAATTTTCTGGACTTGTTAAAAAAAATACTAAAAATTCCCACTGTATAAAATAAGCATTCTGACTGTATGAAAACATGAAATCACCTTTATGAATCTATTTCTTTTATTTGTGTACTGACAGATAACATATGTAACAGTTTTCATTTAAAGCTATCTAAATACAGATAAAACTTACTGCAATACAAATAAGCAATATAAAAAAAACTATTAGCCTTTTTAAGCTATATGTTTTCTAAGGTACACTACTGTAAGTCCAATACATTAATCAAAACAAGCCTTAGAACACCAGATTAGTGCAAATCCCTCACGTCTTGGCAGATTTAATATGAAAGCTTTTCTCAAGCACCTGAGCTCTATGTTCAAGATGTAGACATCATAAAAGCAGCATAAAAGTAGTACACAGCACAAAACCCCAGATTTTTAAAATCATCTTTGCAGGCTTCAGTCTCCTAAATGTTCCTATTACTACCACCTGCACAGCTTTCCCATTCAAACTGTAGTGTTCAGTTTTTGGGAGTAACAAATCTCGACTTCTTAACTGAATTGCAGATTGGCACAAAATAAAGGCATCTGATTAGTGGAGAAATGGTCTGCCACTGGCCTGCAGTGATAAAAATGCTGAAAAAGCAATTCTGTATGGTTTGCATGATAGAAAATAACCACTGACTCCTGAACATGTTACACAGCTTTAATGTAAAAGTAAAAACTTAATTGCGACAGAGTTTTCAGAGATTTATCATGTAATTTCATCAGAACTGATGGAGTATTTCCACTTTCTGTTGCCATCAGATTAATATCCTCAAGCATTTGCACATTCTCCATTCTGAAGCAGTAAGTTTAATATCAAGAAGATGTGTCCCTTCTCCAGACTATCTAATTTACCTTCTACACCGCATGCTAAATGATACCATATGTAACTCCAAAGTAATACCATATTTAAAAAAACTTTTAACACAAAACATAGAACAATAATGACATCTAAAACTTCTTTAGCAGTAAATCCAGTTTTCTTACCTGCAGTAAATAAACTCTAATCATGTAGATAAAACTCAGACCCAAAGTTACAATCCATCGCACTGCAGTATATGGAGTAGATTTGTCTAACCAGGATTGGTAGATCTAGGAAGAAATATAAAGTGTACATCTGTAAAATACATGGCGCACAACGAATAAAGTTTATTACAGGGTAGCATGAGAACTAGAAAGCATTTGTGAGGAGTATTTTGGGAAGGAGAGTAACATGCAACATTTGTATTCTTTATTATAAATAAACTGAATTAAACATAAACATAAGCATTTGAAAAGTTCTATATTTTTACAAAGGCAAAAAAAATTTTGTAATGCTTGGGGCATCGTAAAGCAATTTAAATTTTCAATATTTTAGGCAAGTTTACTTTCCTTAAGATGAATCTGACATGAAATCTGAAGTCGCTCCTCATTTTTCACAATAACAACATACATTTTCACTCTGTAATGTCACTTATATGCCCATTAAATATTCCCTTAAGCTATGTATTATAATATTTGTTATCTATTTTTAAAATGCTTCAAGAAAAATCTTCATACAGATTTTAGTATTTCAACAACTCATCCAAAAAGCAATGAGTTTAAGAAGCTGCATTGAGACCTGCTTCTAATGGAGTTAGAAAAACCCTACAGAAAACCAACCTGTCCGAGTCTTGAGAAAAATCTATAGACCACAGAAGGCTTTCCATGCACAGACTCACCAATACTGTCCCCTTCTGACATGGTTGCTGTGGAAACAAAACATGATACATAGGTAACATTTAAAATAAAAATGTAAGCTCAGTGAAGCCTTACAGTACATTATCTGAACCAGCATTTACATATGATTGCCCTGTTTGAAAGAAATTATTTTTAATGAAGTATTCTTAAAGAGAGGACATTTATTCCAAAAGAAATTAATTTCCAAAAGAAATTGTCAAGAAAACAAAGAACAGGGTATTTTACAAAGGCAAGACAGGATCCAATCCATTTTAGGGAGGGGAAAAAAAAAGTCCATACAGAAATGAAGGAATGAGCCTTGTTAGACATCTTCACCTTGATAAAGCAGAAGCTGAGTTATAACATCTAAGCATTGAGATATGAACTGCAGCACCACCCTTGTGTCACCTCAGTTTCTAATGGCAAAGAACAAAACCAAAATAACTATTTTTTTAAAAGCTGCTTAGGATTTTTAAATACTGAGTAACTAGGTAGTGAAGAAGTTTAAGTTGAGGGCTCTGTACACCAGTGGTTACAGACAAAACATTCCACCATAAGTACCTAAACCAAAACACTGCCGACTGCTGGAATTATTCAATGAGTTTATCTATATCTTGAACATTAAGAGATTAGCAGTCACAGAAAAGTTTTATGCATGACTGAAACTGTAGAATAAAAGGGCCAGGATTCTGAACATACTTAAATTAACCAATGGAATTATTTTTCAGTACATGCTGCTGTTAACAATTTAAGATCTTTATTGTTCCTTTCAGTTAAGCTCAACTAAGTTTTACAGTTCACTTCAAGACATAAAACAAACAAAATAAAATGGATTCTAAACAGAAACATTTTTGCCACATCACCAAAAGCAATCCCTGACATTACTTCCTGGAGTCCTCATCTGTGGGTGGGACTACATAACTCTGGGATAGTGGGAGTACTTTCAGCCTTGTGGTAATACATCTCAAGAGCCTCAGATGATAATAAAGATATATGAAACGTTACTAAATCAGAAAACTAAATTATCTCAGATGCTGCAATAGAGTGACTGCTGCAAAAAATAATTTGAGAGTAAAGACAATCTGGGGAGGCACAGAACCTTAAAACTGTGTATTTTTTCTGTAAACACCTGAAAACTACATGCTATTGAATAATTAGTAAGTAGAAAAAAGGAATCCTGTTATACTTCAAAAGATAAGGGGATTCATTATGATGCTTCAGGAGCTGCAGTCCACTTTAATTCAAGCTATAGCTAAAATTAAAAAAAATAAAATAAAAACTCATACAGTATAGATAGACTTTTTCATTACATGCAAAAGGAAGTAATTATTATTCTCCCCATTCACTGCACTGCAGAAGTTACTCAGCATTATCAGCTGAGTATAATTTTGTGCTTTATTTGGGTTTTTTTCTGAAATGTCCTGAAGTATAAAGCCACAACAAAAAGATATTCAATCTATTGATCAGACAGCAATTCTCTAAAGATCACAAACATAAAAACTCTCATATTTTCAAAAATTAATTTTACAGATACATCCATAGCAAATATGGGCTATGAGCAGACCTAACATTACAATCTTGTAAATGTTAACCTATGTAGACCAAGTGAAGAATCATGTATGTAAAGCTATTGATGGCTTTATGATGGAGCAGGTATTCTGCTTGGTGTAGAAAAATTACATTATATGTGATCATGTATGATTGTTTATCCCACATATAGTTCTTCCATGGCAGACCAAGAAATACAACCAGCTAACACTGTTTTACTGAAAAGAAACCTCTAACTGGCTCAGTTTAAGCAGCAGATACTGAAGTATATCACATGACATAGTTTAGAATTTAAGTTAATATTTCTTACTGCATTAAAACTTTACTGAAAGAATATCTGCAATTAGAAAATTATAAAGAAAAGTAGTCTTTGGCAATGCTTTGAAGGTAGTTTACAGTTAAGAACACAAGTCAGATCTCATTTGTTTAAGGGAATAATTATATCTGAACAGTAGCAATCCCTTTTTCATGATGTAATATAAGACTTTACTGCTCAGCATCGTGAGTTATGATAACCTTTCAGCCATTACAGTAAAGCCAATAATCAGAAAGATACGCAAAGATTACTGTAACAAACAATTGAATAGTTTGCTACCAGCAGAATACAGACTGCTACTAAACTAAACCACATTAAGATATTTTTCTCTGCTGAAAAATACCAACTAGGTGGATGCATGGCCTTCACCAACTATGCTTTTTACCACAATTGTTATGGCAATATCATTACAAACACCACTGCATCACCCAGCTCTTAAAAATGGCAGGACTTGGGGCAGTTAAGGCTTTTAACCTATGCCTCATACCATCACATACAGAGAGGTATAGAATTTTCAGACAACTCTCTGATCCTGATCTACATTTTTCTTAAATTTTAAACACAAATGAAACACATAACTAGCAAAAACACATTACTCTTCATACAAGTTTCCTTATCTCATACAGGAAGTGTCTTTGAAGAACAACATGCTAAAGTGAATTATTAATAACAGGGTGAGCAGACAGCCAAAGGAAAATAACCCATTGGTTGTAAAAACCGGGTTTTTATCCCCAAAAAGACATTGTTTAATTTTAACCATTACAACAGCAGCCTGGTCTGTCAGAAACTCACGACTGTCTAAACAGCAGCAGCTGCATGGCACCTGCACTCCTTGCATTTACCCAGAAACGTGGACTTCACGTACCCTGAGCACTACCTAAGACGAAACGCTGTGGGACAAAAGCAAGGCAAGACGCTTTGGAAAAAAAAAAATCAAAGCGCACGAAGGCTGGCACTGTTCTGGCACAGAGACCAGAACGAGAGGCCCTCGAGGCAGGAGCGGGGCCCGCTGAGGGGAGGAGGGCCCGGGAACGGCACTGGGACAGACAGCGCCTTGGCGAGAGAGAAAACGAGCCCTCCAGCAGGCCCCGGGAGGCCGGCCC
>NW_009637499.1:0-14373 GCF_000690535.1 Cariama cristata | reverse complement strand
TCCCCTCACAGAGCCCGCCCTGCAGCCCCTGGGCATGGGAACCCACTGCACCGCCTCACTTAAAAGCTAGCGTCGGTAAAAGACTGTTAGACATGAACGCGATTGTGCCATTTGATTTGCCACATGGAACAGCTGTTCACACAGAAGTGTTCTTACATGATGAAAGAGCAAGAAAAAAGACATTTGCCAGATGCTAAAGGTACAGAGTTTCTAAACTTTTTTTTTTCAGCTGAAGCATTTGCTAATATTAATGAAATACTTTAATTTGATGAAGTGAAGTTTTTCTTGCAGCTAGGTAGCTAATTATTTCATGAGCGCTTTATGTCACATTTTGTTTTCCATCTGTTTCTTGCTTTAGGTGGGTGGTAGTTGTCAGAATACTTGTTAGATTTAAAAAAACAACTTGAACTCTTTTAAAAATTAGCATTTAATACCAAATGGACCAGTCTGCATTTTCTGTGCATTGGTTGAAGAACAGAACCGTGAAAACAATTTTCCTTTGAGAACCATTTTTAATAAAGAAGGAAATAACATGAAGTAGTAATGTCCAAAAGTCAGTAATATGCCCAGAGAAGCAATTTGTAACAATAGATAGAATGAACTGACAGGAAAATAATATCAGGACTGCTTTACATGTTCAAATGCATAAGCTTAAAACCATTTTGCCTTCTACATTTTCTAGCAGAAAGCAAGAGTACTGGTGTTAGATCCCTTTAGAGGAGAATGAATGATACCATGGCTAAAGCAGAGACACCTGGGTCGGACATTAGTCACGTCTTTAAATAAACAAGTGCATTGTATCAGGAATTGGGGGAAAAAAGCCTCTGAATTGTGCTCTGTATTGATGAGGTTGAGGTGTTTGAACCACTGTTTCTATTATTTATTCCAAATTCTTTCTCCTGCATTTCTCCTGCCACCCCAGAGGAGGATATTCTGTAAGGTTGGGGACCCCAAAAAGCCATTTTTCCATTCCGACTGAAGCCGAACAGCGATTCCCAGCTGTTTGCAATGTAGGGAGGAAAAATGGCTGCTCTGTCACTTCAGAGCTCTTTGGACAGAAAGGGAGGAGTAGGATGGCCTTTCCCTAGAGTTTACAGAATGTCCCATATTCCTAACAGTAGGTCCAGATTTTTCAGGAAGAGGGATTGAGAATAAGCAGAAAACTGCAGGTATCGCATTTCTTGTCTCAGCTCTGACAAAGTTGGATGTGACTGTATGTTTTGGGCTAGCTGACATATGGTATAATTTCAGTGTCTGTTTCTTCTGTTTTTTCCCTGTTTTGCTGAGGAAGTTTAGGGTAGAAAGCCCTGGCTACTAAGGGTATTTCTGTGCCTGAGAAACTTGAACACATGGCTTGCAGACAGTTGTGGGTTTGTTGTTGTCATCATCCTCATCTGCCCGGCTCCTTCCCCATCTGCAGGAAAGAGAAGATAGCAAGTTATGTGGTCTACATGCCAAATGGAAAAACTCCTCCTACAGTCTAGCACAGTAGATCTAGGATTTAGGCACACCTACGTTTTAATCCTAGTTCCCAATGTTTTGTAGTCTTGAATTTCTTTACTATGTCATCGGTACTTGTTTATATAACTCAAAATACATTAGCAGTATTTCCCTCTAAATATTCCTGTTGGATTTGTTGCTGGTTCTTCACATTTAAAATTGAGTTTATAAAAATGTATTTATGCTTGTGCCTACAGTGTCGCTATCAAACATGAGCCTTTTAAAAAATATCGTCTTTTTTTCCATGCCTACTCAGCACACTGAAATTGCAAGCTAGAATCCATCTTGGTTCATTTGATCAGAAGCATAATCAGCAGTTAAAAAAAGCTCAGGATACACTGCAGTCAGTTGCCTGGTAGGTTGCTATAGATCATCTCTCTTTGACCCAGCAAATTTAATTTAAAAAACTCTCTGCTGCTACTACACAGGAAGCGTGTATTACATTGCACTCTTTCCAGGAGGGCTTGCCTTTTCTGAGACAAAAGGTTACTCCAGATGGGAACCACAAGAGCCACACGCTGAGTTAGGAGCCACCAAGAACCAGTTAAGTGGGAAACACTGGGGAGAGGAAGCCTTTAAAATTGTTTGTCTGTGAGTTGGCTGCTCTGCTCAGCACAGCCAAAAGAACTAGCCATTTTCCATCACAAAATGGAGCCCTCTTCTCAATATGAGTGCTTGAGCCCTTTCTGTCCTTTTCCTGTTTGATCATTAGCACCTCAGTTTGGCTACTCTTCCAAGACACAGGTGACTTGATTTCGTTTCTTCACCAGAGGGAAATGAGACTCATGGTCCTCTTCTTCTGGCAGTGTGAATCAGCCTGCAAGTTGTAGGGTTTGAATTCTTCTGGTAGACTGCAGAGTGCTCAGTGACAGATTAAGCACTTATTGATAAAAATATTCAATTCAGTAGGGAGAAGACCTGGAGATTCTACCTAGAAAGTATGTGAATTACACTTCTATATAAAGTAAATTCTACTGATTTCAAAAAATATTTTATAAACATATCTTCTAGAAAAAGTTTTACAAACATCTATCTGGAATATATTAAACAAACTTTAAAAAATCTTACTGTTATCTTTGTCAGATTGTCACGTGAATTCACAACTCATCTTCAGAAAGCTTTCTCTTTCTAAGTAATTGAATAATCTTTTTTAGTATTTCCATTTTTTGCTGACATACCAAGTCCTATCTATTACCTTGAGGACTTACACAATTTTGGCACGTTCATTCATTATAGACAGTTTCTGATCTAAAACTACTCACTTATGTGGAATTTTTGTTTTGCTCATGTATCTGATACCTCTAGGTTGACATGCCATCTTTTTCTTTGTAAGTCCCTATTTGCTTTACTTGAGTGCTTCTGTTTTGAATCACAGTTCTGCTTCCTTTCCTAATTAACTAAACAACATGAGAACACCATATCCAGATACAAAATTGTCTATGATAAATTTACAGTTTATGCAACCCTAGTTCTCAGAAACTATCAATTTAAAGCTTAGCAGTGGTTCTCATTTCTTTTTCTTCAGCCCTAAAGATCAGTTCACTAACATCTATCTGCTTCTGTTTGGCTTCTTCCAAACCTAGTAACAGCATCATACAAATCTTTGTTTCCTTAGCTTCGTTGGCTCCTTTTCATTGCATAACATTTCATTCCTTTTCATTGAATAATGTTTGTCAGAGGTTAACATAGCTCATTAAGCACTAGGGAAAATGCTAAATATTTGACTAAACTTATGCTTTTAACATATGAATCGTTATTGCAGTAATGGATGTAACAAACTACAGTGAGAGTTATCTTGTAAAATTATACGGTATGTGAATGTATTCGACATTCGACATTCGACTGTTAACATCGGTGAAACAAGAATAACGTTTTGTTTGGTTTAATTGTTTCTCACACATGAGAAGAATCTAGGTGCAATGTTCAGCTATTGACAGGACTCAAAAATGTGTGGAATTTCTGATATCGCAAGTCTGAGTTGCAACATTGAGAGTGTGCATGTCTTCTCCTTCATTTGTAGGAATGCTGGTGTGCATTTCCTTCCAATGAGACAATCTTGCTGCCAAGGGATTTATTCCCCAGAATTTTTCATGTGTGGGTGACAAGGTATTTCTCCTGGGTTAGATGTTTAATACAAAGTAATGGTAAGGGAAATATATTTGCAATTATAGTAAAATGCGTTATTTGTAGTATAATTTCCAGGAGAAACATAGCATACTGTAATGCTGCATTTTTAATATAAATGGAAAAAACAAATTCTAGGCATAAGTTCTATTACCGTAATGATTTAGCCATTTTGTGAACACATTGTAATTTCAGGTTCCATAAATACAATGTTATACATTAAATTTTATTCCTGTATATGCAGAATAATTTTTGTTATAACCTGATAAAATAAATAACAAATATAGCATTGTTGTATTCACTTCTATACAAGGGCTGAACAGATTTTCATTGTACTAACCTTGTCATTTAGTTAAATCGTTTTGAAAGTGCCACTAAATTCTTTGGATTTTTTTGACATATTATATGTATTAACCATAAATGTCTGCCTTTCAAAAGTTACTTTTTCAGTTTTCCTTTTTTTTTTCTTTTGAAATGAATAGGAGACAGATAAGAAAGAAATAAACAGTAAATTACATGTACAGCTTTACTCATTCTTTTACAATTCTATATTTTTGATACAGAAATGATACAAGCTCAAACTCTGAATGTCAGCTAGCTAAAATGTTTGCTCTTACTCAGTTTGAGAACCTGAATATTGCATCAAGCTTATAATCAGGATAAGGGTATACAATTAAAATTATGAACACATGGTGGTTATTTCTAGAAATGTAGAAAAAAGAACAGGGTTTCATCTCTTAGTACATCATAATTTAGCACCTCTGAAATGATACTATAGACACAAAACATACAAAATAATGAAATATTAGTTACTATGTCACAGCATTTAAAAAAAAAAAAAAGCGGATATGTAGGACAACTGAGATTTCTGATGGAGACTGGAATTTCATTCTAGCAGTTTATCATAGTTAAAATCCTAAATCAGATGGAGCAAAGGACTCAGATTCACAGTTAATTTTCCACCACATTTGGATCAAACAAACTACAGCCAAGATTACCTGTCATAGTTCTAAAGGCATGGAAGCTTTCTGAATTTGACACTTTCCAGAATGTTGTCTCTCATGGTATGTCTACTGTTTATTCAAGGACACTTCTGCAGCAAAAGAGTTTTGTATAAAAAATGTATTTAAAATATATATTTAAAAAAAAGAATAATTATTTCTCAAAAGTACATGGTTTTAAAAGTTCATTTGATGGATTTAGATTGTGGTAGCTGGTCATGCTTCCAAATAATTTTAAGAGGAGAGGAAGGTAGTTGATCCTGAAAACAGCATAACATCATTATTGTGATGATGTATATTTGCTTGAATCATCAGATTCATATTACTGAAGGTTTTGCTTCACAATAAACATACCAAAATAGGAAACCCAAGTGAAATCATTCTATTGATTTTTTTCCTATGAAGCCATGACAATATTGAAAATAAATAATGTTTTTATTTTTTAAGATAGTATTATTTTAACTAGATGAAATTTTGAAAATATTGTATCACATTATTATCTATAGGAGTTATTTAATGGAACTCTTAGACTCTTTCAGACAATTTGTTTGCCTGGCTTATGCTTGTCACAGGCAGACTGTGTAAACCTTCTGTAATATTCCTCAGGTTTGTAAAGCTGAGTTGAAAATTAAATGGGGAAAAAATGAAGTAAGTGTTGGAACAACTTCCCATCACATTATTTAGGATTTGGACCTTTTGTTCAAAATTAAATCATAAGTAAATAATAAAATGAAAACAGTAAACAGTCATGCACATCTGCTAAAGCTAGTAGGGTGACCTACAACACAGGGGTAGAGTGCTTACAGGTAGCGAGTAAAGAGCACCAAGTCAGCCTGGAAGAACTATCATCCTTTTCTTCATCAACTTTCACCTTTACACATGTGCAGAGAGGAACACTTAGTCCCCGAATCTATTGGAGGAAACGCAAAACCTAATCATAGTGATCATTATTCATAATCAAGTGCATTTATGTTGCATGGTTTATATTTGTTAAACATCATATCTCAATTCTTTTACTGAAAATAATAATAAAGGAAAAGATCTGAGAGAACAGTTGATCTTGCGCAGCCATACATTGAAGAACTAATTAGTGAACACTACACTTTGGAAACTAATCATAAAATTTTGAAAAAAAAATCAGTCCTCTTTTTTTTCAGGTGTAGGACCTGATATTCCAATGTTCCAGATTATTTGTAACACAAGCAATTTTATAATCTTCACTACCTTTTTAAGAGCTACTAGAGCCTCTTGCACAGTCTGCAAATGTCCAATTCAAACTCCATTTATTGAGGAAATTGTTCTGTGGCAAAACACAAAGACCAATTGATTGAACTACTTTCTTTTAGATTGATCTGTCCATAAGGACATCACCAAACAGAATTAAATCTGTTTTATGTGAAAAGCACCATGCACATACATCACCGTGCTGCATTCTGCCCCTTGTCATCTGAAATGGTTGGTTGGTAATGGGTAAGGGGCTTTATCATTATCCTTAGCACCTGGGAAATGGTCCAGTGTAAATTCAATCTCAGTGAATTATTAAAGGCATTTTAGGATTTGTGAACTTGATAATGGTATTTTGTGAGTGTTCATTACCGCTGCAATTTAATATTACTACAGAAATTGAGTTAAGAGACTAGTAGCCTGGTAACAGCTTTGAGATGTAATTTAGAATCATGCACAATAACAAATCCACGCTTTACTGATGTGTCAGCAGTGTTTTGTACAATGTACTTAAAGAAGCTAATTAAACTTCATAAGGGTATGTGTAGCATTGTAATCTTTCACATGCTTTAATCTAATGAACCACTGAAATTATATTCTGCTGTAGAATAAAGTCTGAACTGCTTGATCTTACTGAAAATTGAAATATAGTTGTTTCCAGGAAGAAATATCTGTAATAATCTAACTGGAGTAGTGCTAAAATTGAGTTTTAGCATTACTTGTGAGTTTTAGCGTTACAGTGAGTTAGACAAAGTGCTAGCTTGCATTATTTTTAATGGATCTATAGTTAATTTATTCAGAAAAGAGCTGGTCAGACTGAAAAAAAAAATAAAAATCGGACAGCCATGTAATAGTAGGGAAGTAAATGTTCAGTGGTATGGTAGACAATAGCTCTTGTAGCAAGATAGCAGTATTGATACAGCCATGTTGGCCAACTGGCCTTTAGGTGGACTGGTACGGTATTGTGTAAGACTGTCTTTGTTGAAGTTGAGGTACTGTCATCACCTCTAGCAGAAACTTGAAACTTTGCTGTGAAGAAAAATGAGTACAAAAATAGAATATCAAGTACTTCAGCAGTCTTCAGCACTTCATTTTGGTGCTCTGGAAATTTCACTAAGGGAAAGAATAAATCCTTCTTTTACCTTCAGATATCACTTAAGACACACTGAACACTTGTTGAATCCCAACAGTCGCCCAGCACAGGCACAGGCAGTGTTTGACAAGGTGCTTCTCTCAGTTGGCTGCTTGTTCTTCTTCCAGTGTACTGGCATATATCGTCAATAGATCATTTGGAGTCATTGTTAGCTCATGCTCTAGATATTTCCACCTTCTTTTCTAAAAAAACTTCAGAGATTAGGAGCTGTAGACTTCTCTGAATAAATAAATGTGTTTACAAATTCATTCCTTTCAACCTAGTACTTTCATGAAACTTTTGCTGTCAAACTGTCCTGACTTTCATTAGATTTCCAGCTTTTACCTACACATGTTAAGACTATAATTATTACAGTTCAAGCCATAGTTTGTTTTTTAAATTGTATATTGTTCTTGATAACCAGATCTTGTTTAGGCAGTTAAATGCAGCAGCTGATGTCTTGTGTATTTGCGGTAGTTCCCCTTTAGTCTTGCTTACTGTCAAGATACACAAAGCTATTTCTCCTTGCATTTTTTTGCCTACTGAGAATTTCTGAAGGTCATATTAGAATTGTGAGGGTTTTTTCAATGAACTATTTATTTTTTCAAACTGGAAGTCTTCTGTTTTGTTGTTGTTATTTCATGTTAGAACAGTTGATGTTGCATCTATCTGTCTAAAGGAATACCCATGACACAGAGAAGGCAAAAAGAGCTAAGAAAATATAGCTGTGTTTGACAGTGATGCTTATGTTGAATGATTGAAACCTAGCTGCTTTTATTGTGGTGTGCCAGGTTTCAGTGATTTTTTTTTTTTTTTTCTTGGCATCTCATAATATTTAGAAATATCCTGCACTGAATGCCGATAAAATCTGACAAATTCTTTCATGAAAATCTGTGGTGAATGGATGTTGCCATTCAGATTTCCTTCAAGAGAACTATTCTTATAGCAAAAATCTTTTCAATAAGTAATCTTCAGAGTCAAATTCTAGTTCTTTGTTTCCTTAACTCATTCTGGTTTTGCAGAAGGTACCCCCAAATATGAAATAAGACTTATCAGTTGTTCCTAATGCAATGAGTTACCAATCTTTGCTATTTTTCCACTGTTTTGAAGGCCTTTTGTGGTTCTCTATTTGTCAAAAATATATTCTGTCAATAGAAAATAGCTATGTTTTTAGATGTGTTTTCAGCACAGACCTCCAGTAGTTTAACTTTGTTGTCTGCAGCTTTCTATAGATTTAGAATTGATCTTTAATTTCATTGTCATAGTTGTCTGTTGGTATATTCCTACGTAATTACCATTCATAGCTCTTAAAGCTGCCTGCTCTCCTTGAAAAATAATCTTCTTTTCTTTCAGAAGTCATAATTAATGCTGCCATCTCTCGGTGATAACTATTTTGTGTTCCTGAATATTTTATGAACATTTTGTTTTAAGTTGCTTTTTTGTCACCTCCTGGCTATCAATGTTCACTGACTCGGAGAATTTTGAGTTTTTATTTGTTGTGTTCTTTCATCGCTTGTGTAGCTTTTGTCTTTGCATCTGCTACTGTAAGGTTCTGGAAACCTATCTTTGTGGGGTTTTTTTGCAGATTTTAATCTGTTCTCTACCTTCCAATCTATTCTTCCCACTTAAATTTAAAACTCCCCCTGGCATGGCTCACAAGATCGATCTGCAACCCTAGTTATTTCCCTAGCTACATCAAGTTGTATTCCTTCATGCAAAGCAGAAAGAATTGCAAGAACTTAATGAGGTATTTTTCCCTTTCTCACTTTTTCTCAGTGTTTTCAGAGACTTGAGTGTGTTTGTGGGATTATTTTTTTTTCTTTTGTTGGTTGGGTTCTTTTCATGCCTTCCTAAACTTCCTTTAGGATTCTTAAAAACCATCTTAATTAAAGGAGAGTTCCAACATGTTTACCATTACTTCTCAGCTATTGCTTTCTATCTGTAATAGATACTAAATGTACCACGTGCAGTTTGATCACAATTTCTAATGCAATAGCAATGTCATCTTTACTCCATGGAAGACAGAAATTAGAGTGTTCTTACTTGTGGTGAAATCTTTTTCATGGGACGGGCAGGTTTCTCTTGGCCTGAGCTGAGCCACAGCCTAATGTACCACATGGCAGTGTTATGTGTCAAAACTGACTGTAGTCTTTAAGGAAAAAGAAAGTAAGAAATTTCACGTTTTGTCTTTGAAAACAATTAAGGGTGGTTCTTTCTTCTCTCTGTGCTGGTAGGTGGTGGAGCTTTTCACAGGTGAAGGAAGAATTTCCCAGGGAAGGAATAAATGAAAAGTAAATCAGGAAAGTTCATGGTAGTATTACACCCAATATGTAAAGTAATTACTTTAACAAGCTAATTAACTTTAATGGACTGTCCCACTATTCCCTTGTCTCCTTTACTGACCTGCCTATTGAAGCTGTCTGTAAACTTAGTGCTCTATTTGCATAGCTGCAAATAATTTGAGGCTGCGGTTGTTGGTTAATCTAGAATCTGAACCTGGTTTAATTGCTAGGAATTATAATGAAATGTTCAAGGTGGCAGGCAGTAGAGAGGGATACATAATTCATAGATTTTATTTTTTTTTCTGCTGTGAAGAAGTAACAAAATATGTGAAACTGCACTGATGAAAATGAGGTGTTTGGTGAAGAAGAACAACGGACACTGAGGGGCAATAGCACATCTAGGGTAAAATTTCAGCAGTGATAAGGGAAATAATGGCAACAACGTGTACAATAATGTACTTTTGTATGGTGCTGGAACTTTTAAAAAGTCTGTAGGTGTTACTTATTCAAAATGTATTGACATTTCATAGGAGTTAGGAAACTAAGGACTCCTTTGAAAAACCTAATTTTTTTATGGGACTCAGTAGCAATGCTTTTACAGAGCTAAACTTTGAATTGAACCAACAACACAAAATTCTTAAGAATGCAGTGGATGCAGCCTGGTTCAGAGTGAAGGATAACTCTACACAAAAGATCTTTTGTGTCTTGATTTTTAAAAAAACATATCTGAAATAATTTATCTTGTGTCAGGAAGTAACAGTCCTATGTACCTGCAATAAAGAAAAAAAACCCTCTTGTGTCTAACTAAAGACCATCTATATACTATGTAATCCTGTTTTTAATAATATATGTCTGATGCTTCTGCAATATCAATATAATTTTTAGAATTCTGTATTTTATCTTAAAATTAGTTGGGTTTACATGTTGTATTAGGAAAGTAAGTTGGCTGAGTGTAGTATGTTCAATGTAGGCAATAAACCTCATAAAGCAGTATGGGGGGCTTCAAAATACATGAAAAATGGATAGAACAGTAAATTACTCATCAGGTCAGCAATTAAAAATAGCAGGCTTGCTATCTAGCCAAGCTATTCAGCTTTAAAGGTTTTGCTTCTTAGCCACAGTACAAATACCTATGTCACAGTGTTCATTGTTGCTAATAGTTTCTTTCTAGCCAGAAGACATCTGACTGTTAGAAAGAGATAAGCAAAACTTTGCTGCTTTCACTGGGAACCCTAAAATAGCCACTAAAAAAGCTTGGGAGCAGGCTTGATTTAGGCAATGTTGCTTATCACACTCCATACTTAGCACAGACCAAGCCTGGTTGACTAAATGGACGGGAATACATTCAGTTTAATTGAAAGAATGAACATTTACTATTGAAAAAGAACACAGAAGCAACTTACCTCCTGGTGGAAGTGGTGTTGCTGTATAGTGTTACTGAGACAAGGATTTAGTTCATGATGGTTATATCATTTAGCAGCAAGGAAATTGAGTAAATTCTGTGCCCAAATTTCAAAATAAATAGACGTTCATCTGGCTTCCAGAATATGCATTGTTATAAACAGCTCTTATGTGGTCATGCTCTGATAGCAATTTGGCGGAAGAAGTTTTCTCTCTCCCCCTCCCACTATTCACTCAAGAGAACCAACATCTCAAGTAGTTTTATATTTGCATTAGCAATAGAGCACCTGAAATTAGCACCATTTTAATTATGTCTGGAATCAGAGTGCCCATGGGGTCTCTTTGGAAAACATCTCTTACAAAGCTTTATATTTCCTCCTCCATTTTCTGTGACTTTTTTGTTTTTCTGTGGCCACATTCATTTTTTTTCATTTGCAAATACAACGGACATAAAATTTAGAAGGGGCATATCCACAAAACCAGAATGCGTCTGTTGCCTGATACTCTCTGAGGCCATGTATTCACAGGCTATGTACAACTAAGTTTGGGTTTGGAGGGCTTTTTGGTTTTGGTATTAATACGTATTATTTGAGCAAATACTGTGCTTATTTTGTCTTCTGGGACATTTGGTGGGGATTTTTTCCCACTGAACCAACAGATACTATTCTTCCTTAACAAGCTACCAAATAATAAATTCAGAGCCTGTGCAAAACATGTTGTTGCTTTCTTTACATAGTAACAACATTTTAAAGTAAAATATAGCAGCTTCAGAAAATAGAATGGAAAAGTTTTAAAACAGTTTGGGGAAGTTTTGTTTTTATTTCAGTTCTCTGTGTTAGGCTGGAATTTTCTCCAAAGAAGATGCATTCAACATTTTATGTCAAACTGTCATAGGTATTCTTTGTCATGTTATGTTACTGATACAGCCCAGAAATTGTATTTCATTGCGTTATAATTTCAGAGAAGGGAGACAAGTTTTGTGAAGCTGGGGTACCTAAATGTCAGTTCCTATTAGGTATAGTGGTTGCATGCTACTTGTTGTTTAAAGTTATTTTCTGGCAATTACCAAATGATATTTGTGGAGGACACCAAGATTTTCTGTTTACTTATAACTAGTATAATAGCGGGGGGGGGTGGGGAGGTTAGGAATATGTTACTAGAAAATTACGTTGTTCACCACTGCCTTTATTATTCGGGGAAAACTTTGTGGTTCAGGTGGAAATAAAGTTACTTTTTGCCACTTAGAAATAACCTAAACAAAAAGTCAGAGGCTTTTACTTAATAATGCAACCGTAAGTACAAAATAATATGGTCAACGTGTTAAAAAGGTAGATAAGTCAACTTGCTTCGCAAGATATACTAAGGATGTAAACATTTGCCGTAGCTCTGTATCAAGATACATTTTATAATTGGCAGGAAAAGCTTTGAACTTAAAGGTTAATCCAAATATCAACAAAACCCAGTAAGGGTAATTTTGCCACTTGAGAGTATCAATAAACACATACCATCACTGAAATGAGTAAATACGGTGTTATTTGTCTGACTCGGAGCTTAACATCCTTAGGAAAAAAGTGATAGAGCTGCACAAAGCTTCCATCCCAAGAGAAGACCTACTTTTTAGAAATACTAAGAATACCGTTTGGGCATGTATTTAGGGTTACACTTACGTGGTGGGTTGGTTTGCTTGTTTGTTTGTTTTTAATGTTACCACATGAAGATACTAAGAAGACTGTTTACTTGTTTTAATATTATCATTCCTTGGCTGCTGTCATGCCAGTGTACCATCCAAGTAGTGTATTTACTGATCACACTTGAATTTACAAATTCCATTACGCAAATTCTGGAACTATATCCACATGAAGATACAAAATGATACGACTTTCAAAGATGCTGAGAGTCAGCATCTCAGCAACCACATCGTGTCACCCAGTGAACAGATAGAACATTAAAACATAATACTAAAAAAATTTCTGTTTTCAATGTCACCCAGTGAACAGATAGAACATTAAAGCATAATACACAAAAAAATTCTATTTTCAGTTTCTCACACAGAAACATTTTATAGTCCTTCTTACAACGTGAAGAAACTCCTAACGCCAGATAGAGATAATGTTGCAAGCTCACTGCATGTGGACTTCTTATAGACTTCATTGGGAATTCAGTATAGATCAAGGATTTTCAGAACTGAATCCTGATTTTTTACTGATCAGTCCATAAAAATTCATCTGAAGTTACCTAGTCGTTTCAGTCAGATAAAGACTGGACTGTTTCTTAACATTCCCATATTAAAGATAGAAATAGACCTGGAAATACACTGTTATTTATAGTAGTTCTATCAAGAAGGGCTCGATTGAGATATCATATCCTGTTTTAATGAAGTCCCTATTTTTCCTTAAATATAATCATGATGGTCTAATACTAATATAGTATATCATGGTCTGAAAGCAAGTTATATATTTCTATTAGGAGGGAGTTACATATGTGAGTCATTTTTGATACAGAATACTTTTAGAGTAATTGTATTTCTTCCATAGGAAGAAAGACAAATAAATAATCTTTCACTCAGCAAGTTTCAAAAATAAAAGAGTTAAAAGATAAATTACATGATTGTGAGGTAATGAAGAGTTAAAATAGGAAAATATTGAACAGATATGCCAGTTAAATTCAGTTTCAATATACAGTGTTTGGAGGTTTTGTTTTGGTTTTGTTTTTCTTTATTCTTGTTTTCAAATTAACAGAAAAGCCAGATTTGAATTGAGATTGAATTAAATCTCAGCTGATACAAAGTGAAAGAGACAATATTGTATGACAAAGTTACTTGCTGGCTGGAGAGACAGTCTCTTACACGCATGGGGTGAGAGCTTGTTTCTTAGAATGGCCACTAGCAGATGCTTATGAAATGGATATAAGCAATAGGAAATACAGGGACGATTTTTTTTCACCTTTATTCTCACAGCTTTTAACAGCCATCATTGCTGAACTGAATGGCTCATCCAGCTTTCACAGTTCAAAACTACTGACGGAGTGTCCTTCACTAGTTGTTTATAAACATTTATGGCTTTTGGCTTCCATTGCATCTTTTAGCAGTGAATTCCCCATGTACTAAGTGAAGACACTTTCAGAGATGATATACGTAATTATAAAGAACTGATAAAATCAGAACAAAAAGTAGCTTGACTGTGGCAATATGAAGGTTCCTTGTAGTCATCAGACTAGCTCCGGCTTTCTCATTCTCATTGAATTTTAATTCCACAAGAATAAGGACTAAATAAAAATTGTTAAAATTTTGGAATTACTTATATTTGATAATGATTAAAAAATTACGACATGTTTTAGAATGTTACAGTATGATGTATAATGCATTTTGCATATGTCCATGAAAATACATTGATTTCACTTCAAATTTATCTACGACATGTTTTAGAATGTTACAGTATGATATATAATGCATTTTGCATATATCCATGAAAATAGATTGATTTCACTTCAAATTTATCCTACTTTGTTTAAGTAATGCAAAACTCTCAATTGGTTCTGAATTGGTTGGTAGTGAGTTACAGTACATTTTGTCTAAGTTCTCTTCAGATGATGAGAGGTTTTCTGGATAGTCCTGACAGCAACTTGACATGAAAGGTGGCTTGTTTTCAAGGCACTGCTAAGTCTAGGAGAGGTGGTAATATGGTTACATATGGTAATACTGGGTAATCAT
>NW_009637498.1:496-1817 GCF_000690535.1 Cariama cristata | reverse complement strand
GGTTTCTCTGGTTACTGCCTAAAGTGCTATGCTGCCTCTGAAGCATCTGGGGAAAATATCCGTGTCAGCTGTTTGGGAGAAAATCTGACTCAATTGTGTGTCTCTTTGTACTCCTACTGAACTTAATTTGAGGCTACGTCAGTGTTTTGTTCTGCTACTTAATAGGTGTTCCTTATAGAGACTTACATCTCTGCTCAGTGTCAAAGACATGAGAAGCTGATCCCTGCCTCAAACGCATCGCAGGCTATCTGGAGTCTTTGTTGTAAAGTGTTATAACAATAACATCGTTTCTGGATTTTTCAGTCTGAAAATTCCCTAATCTGTTGCGGTGCTTCTTTGCCAGGCACTGGGAAAGGAGGTAGCAGCATCTGGGGCAAGAAGTTTGAAGATGAATTCAGTGGTTTAATGTAGCATCGCTACATGCCAAGGTACCGCAAACAGATCACTGGTCGGCCCAGACCAGGGAAGAAATAGGTAAAACACACAGTGTGAGTGTCAACTTCCTTGTTTATTGCGCAGCTAATTCTTTTTATACTAACAAAAGTGGGTGGGCACGTCAAAGGGAGGCAGTGACTAGCTCTCTATCTTTCCGTGACACCGCGAGATCTTCCGAACGCCGCACCCTACATCTCCCCCTCCCTATGACTAGCTAGCTCTTGTAACAAACGGTTATGAGTTTCTAAGAGATGCCAAGAGGCAAGATCTATCAAAGCGCTTGCTACTTTCATCACCTTATAACGTGGCTTCTTCCGCCAAGGGTGTATAGGAAACATAAGCATACGTAAGCATAGTTTGTTGGACTAATCTACTTAACGAGTTTCTAATGAACGCCAAGAGGCAGGGAACGAGCATGCAAACAATCACTAAAACACACAGGCCTCTTAACTGGTCTTGCATCCAGTGCCAAAAATTCGCAGCATGTGTCCAGGGCGTCACAAGGCAAGAAAGGACGACAGCGATCTGCAAAGAAAAACACTCAAACACTATGAGGTTAGGGCAGGACAAATCATACGACTAGGAACCCACTTCAGAGGCCCCTCCGGCATCTGTACACAGGTGTACCCTCACCCGGGACAGCGCAGCTCAAACAGCCCACCCCATTGGCGTGTCTGGGGGTCACGCAAGTGGACCAACGAGTAGGGGCCTTTCTCTTCCGTGCTCGTAAAATGTCGTTGTGCCGCTGTCTGCTCTAGGTCGCCCCGAACTGTCTGATTTAATAAGTCAACGCAGTTAACAGAAGACGCTGTGCACGGAGAGCAGGTGAGTTGTCCCGTAACCAGTAGGGCTCCTCCTGCCCCCCTCCCCAAGCCGATCGAGCCGG
>NW_009637498.1:0-223 GCF_000690535.1 Cariama cristata | reverse complement strand
GTTGTGGCTTAAAGGGAGCATATTCCATATCTGTCTGCCAAATCTGATTCGGTTGCAACCCACGAGGGTTGACCCCGGCTTCCCAGAGGGGTCCCTGAGCACAGTGAGGACAGGCTGCAACAACTTCCTCAGCTTCAGCATGGGGGATGCCCGTTAGCACCACTAAGCCCTGCGGACCACAATGCAGGAGGCGGTGTAGTGCCACTGCACATGCTGCTGCTTG
>NW_009637497.1:0-1927 GCF_000690535.1 Cariama cristata | reverse complement strand
CTTCACCCGGCGGGGAGAAGGGGGTGGCGCTCTCCCTCTCGGGCCAGGAATCGTCAGCTGGGCTCGGGGAGGGGAAGGGCCTCGCCTTATTTCGGGAGGAGGGCGGACTCTTTGGGCTCCAGGCACCGTCTCTAGGAGCGGGCGGGCGCTCCCAGGACAGGCAGGTACCTGAGATCCCTGCCACCCACCTTCCCCGTGCGCGGACGATCCCCGGGAGCCGTTACCAGCTGCAAGCTGTGCCCGATCCTGTCCCCGGGCCTCTGCCTTCAAGCAGGTGCCCCTCGTCACGCCGCGTCTCTCCCCGGCCCTGGCCGTGAGGGAAGGGAGCGGGGGTGGCAGCCCGGGCCACACCGGAGGGAGGCGCCACACTTCCCCCCCCATCTTTTAGATATTTGACTCTTAGACGGCAGGAGGGAAGGAAGAACAGGAAGACAAAAAGATCGGATGAAGAGTGGCTTTTTTGGTGGTGGTTTGGAAAAAAGAGCAGAGTCGCACATGAGCAGCTGATTGTTCCTTTAAGGTATTGCAGGAAGGCATGAAGTGCTTGCTACAATAAAACTGAGCAAAGGAGAGAGCAGTTTGCACATATCAGTAACGTTTCTGGGCAGAAATGCACCTAATGAGGCTGGGGACCCTTCTTCACAGGCAAGTCTTCTCACAGGTAAAGACCATTGGAAAAAACCTACACTGGTAGCAGAGGGGAAGAGCAGATTAAAAACTGTATAATCTGGTATAAAAGATAAAGTATAGGTAACATTTTTTACAGCAAAAGCACCTTCAATATTAATGAAAGGTTAAGCAAAAAAGCCTGTTCTAACTTCAGGTAATTAATTGGGTACAAAGACAGAAAACTACCAATAACATTTACTTCTCCCCCTGCATGACAGAGTTTATTTTGAAAAAAGTTTTTTTTGAGGTTAGAAATATGTGAGAGAATAGAAGTCTTTCCAGGTGGCATCTGGCTTCTTGAAAATCCACGTATTTGAAATTGTGACAGTAGTGAACTGTTTGAGAGAAAGTTAGGGGAGTTTAACCAATGAGAGGCTTAAGTATTTAGGCAGAATTCCTAATTCTTGACTTTATTAATTATTTTTTTAAAAGAAAACTTTATCCAAAGCTATGAGAACTTGCTTTTAAGTTACTTATTTACATGCTGTAGCAGCAATGGAACATTAGGACTAATGCAGTTTGTCTTTTCTAATTCTAATCTTTTGAAAAAAAATAGTTATTGTGATACAACAAAACCTTCAGAGAGGTAATACTCAATTTTTTAAAAAAGTTTTAAAACATAACTAAAAAAGGAAAGTAAGTTCAGCTGTGAAAAGGAATACAATAGAAACAGGCTGGACGTAGGTGTAGACAGCCTCCAGTTCAGTGTTTTGCTGAAAAGTCAAAGACTTGAACCACCTCAGTATTGTTTTCAGAAACACTGGGACACCAAGTCGCAAGCCACTGACAGAGTTCCAAGACTAGAGGGAGAGGGGGAAAATGGAAAAAAAGCAAAATATCTTCATAAATATGCAGAGCATCTTTTAGCCAGTCATATGCTACCGGAAAGCCAACGTTCACTCATTCATACACACCGTAATAAAACAATGCTGGTTTCCATTATCCACAATTTCTCATTGCATAAGGGCATTTAACCTCTATTACCTGAAAAATTTGCAGGATTAATTCTGGGAAATGATCAGAATGAGAAGTAGCAGCTTTTACTTAACCATTATGACAAACTAGCTGAAATTGTCAAGTCAATCAGAACAAAATAGCATGTCAAACTAAGTAGAATTGATGCAACCAGGTTTGAGAAGGAAGATATTTCGGTTGTTAGCATAGTGATTTTATATGAAGTTTGGCTTTCTAGTGCTTCAGCTGTGTAGTTTAAGGTGGAGTAAATGATATAACTGAATAATTTAGCTTGGTACATACC
>NW_009637496.1:34546-41105 GCF_000690535.1 Cariama cristata | reverse complement strand
CCCCCCTTTTTTTTTGGCAAACACACGAGTCAGCACACCTGCACATGCACACAAACATTATCCTACTGCTGTTCCTGCTAACTGCTTGTGCGTGCTTAGGCCGGAGTCACTTGGTATAAATCTCTGATGTAACCATGGCTACAGAACAACTGGCAATTACAAAATTTCCTCCATTTTTAATGTTACACTAATTATGTTTGAATGTCTTTTAATGGAGAAAGGAATCAAGGAGATGAAACAGTGTTCTGCACGTGAAGAGCGGGGGGGAAAGCCTGTGTCTCCTGTCTTCGACAGCTTGAAATCCAAGACCAGGAAAGGCACAAAGCATCTTGACATGAGCTGATGTGCCTAGGAGTATAGAATATATAGGATATACACACCAAAAACTGAAATACATGGATTAAAGTCTGGAATTTGGATGAGGCCCTCAAAACAAGCCCATACCTGCTCATAAGTTGGGAAAACAAAATCACAACTTAATTTGAACTTCCAGATGAAATGATGGTTCCTTATACTGCAGTGCCATTGTTTTGGATGTCCTGCTGGCCAAAGGTGGGGCTTCAAGTCTGAAGCTGGTTTTGTGGCTTTTGTTCCGCCTTTGATTTTGAGTTAGAAACCGTTTTCCTTCTATTCTGCATGGTGTAAAATATTGGGGGGCAGAGGGTGGTTTCTAGGCTTGTACAATGTGTAAAATGCCATGCACTGTCTGCAGGAAGCTGACGGGATCAAAAGAGCCAAACCATTTTGTTACCAATCGTACTCTCAGCTCCTAGGTCTGATGTCTCTGCTCGTGTTTCATCACAAGACTCTGTGTCATCCAAATGCATATGACAAGTCAACACATTTTGAACAGAGCTGGTAAGTCCTTGCAAATGAGTGCCTCCTGCCCCATCTGAGGTGTGGGTGGCACACTCCCAATGCCCCGTTTTGGTTTTAATGGCATGCTGGAGGGACATGTGCTGCCACCCAGATTATTCTGGGGCTGGACATCAGCCTCCAAGCTTTGTGTCAGCAGTGCCTAGTGGGTACCCTGTCAGAGTGTGGTCACAACCGGATCCTGTGCTGATGTTAGCAGAATGTCTTCAAGTGGGGCAAGGTGAGACAAATAGAAGTTAGTAGAAGAGTAGCATGCTCCTTCCAGCATTTTGAGCTGGGGTCACAACGATGCCGTGCAACAGGCCTAAGTATTTGAAGAGTGTTGTTTTTATAAGACCCTTACTTACTTAGATTTTACTGTGGGTGGGGAGCAAGAGAAAAACCCAGCAAACAACATTTTGCATCATACTGCTCCATCTTCTTCCTTAACCGGGTAATTTAACATGCACGCACACCCACTGCTGAAGGTGGGGTGGGGATACTGTTACAAATTTCCTCACAGCAGTGAGCTCTGGATCCCAGCTGTGTCTTCAGTGGCATGAGCCAGCTTGATTATGCTAAAGTACCCCTGGATCCCTTCCTCTTTTGTTTCATTCTACCCAGGGTTTTAAAGCTTAAACATTTGACATGCTTGGGTAGTTTCTTCTCTAATTTTATCCCAGCTGACTGTGCAATGAGTTTAACTCAGAGCCCTTAGGTGCAAGCCACTTTCCACAATGTATATTAAACCTTATAAAACTAACCGGTATGTCATTACCCAGAATATAATTACCTATATTGGAATTTGGCCAGGATACTGGGGCTAATATTGTTAGCCTTGCAAAAATTGGCGTGGGACTTTTTAATGACCACATGTGGTCAGTGCCATATGTTTCTAGCTCATCTAAAGGATGGTATCTCTCACACAGCCGTGCCCCCTTGAAATCACTTTAGGGTAGGAAAGCAAAAGCTTGGAGGCCAGACAGGACAGCCAGTTGCTAGTTCAGAGACTGATGACATCTTTGATGTGGGGCAGGAGAGAGCTCTGTAACAAACCCCAGTGCTTCATGGCCAGGAGCTCTTACTGACCCAAGCTTTGCACGTTCCTTCCCTCTCTTTTGCTAGCCCTCAAGCCTTCACAGACTAGACTGGTAAGAAGGGTCACTGCCCTTTCTGGAGATGATGTATTTCATGTACAGCTAAATTTTTTATTGGTCATCATGAGAGTGATTTCATCAACTGAGGATACTGGTTTAGACAAGATTGGCCTAAACCATGAACTCGAAAGGAAATGTTCTACCAAGCCCTTTTATTTTTTGTCTGATGTGTTGTGTGCCAGTCATAACATGTCCTAACTGAGGATGACTATGCTTTAAAGTGATTAAGCTGACATTAATATTCACATTAGAAGGAAATTCCATTTAAATATTTGGTGCAATGTTTCCATGTTTACTCTGTATACTGCTATTAAGTTTGGGATAGAAGCTGTCTCAGAGAAAACGTGTAGTTTACCACTTCCCTGGTCAGTCAGATGAGAATAATCTCCATCTCGTTCTTCAAAATGTTCATAAAAACATAAAGAAGAATTGGGTTTTGGGCCCCTCTGGTAGAATGTCATTACGAGGTTCAAAATGAAGCTTGCACTATTCTCCATTTTTCCTTCTTATCCTGACGAGAAGGAGTATTTGGTGTACATGTCCTTTCTCAGTTTCTTCTTTGTGACTCTCCTGAGTCTCTTCTCAAAGAGACGAAGTTACTGACTCTATTGTGCCGCCTATGTGCCTGGGATTCTCTCCCCACCTTTTTCTTTCCCCCTTTCCTTTGAACCACTAAACCCTAATCTCTTTAAATTGTACAATGAAACCTTCCATTTACTTTAGCCTGCAATAAAATAGATTTTCATTATAAAACATTTGATCATACTGCACTACTTCTGGCCTATGTGGCTTGTCAAGGCACTAGTGGTAGTAGAAAAGTGATGACCTACCACCTCTGTTTTAAACCTAATTCTCTCCTGATTGTCAAAAGTTGTGAAGAAGAAATCAAACCTATTATTGGACAAGGTTATCATTAAGGAGGGTAGCAAGCCTTCATCTTTACAGCCTTCAACTTTACAACTATCCTTTGCTTGAGAGATCATTGTTTAGCTTTAACGATCTGTCTTGCCACAGGTAGTGTTTAATCTTCCCTTTTTGATTAAAGTAACGGAGATGGTTTGCCAAGTCATCTCCAAGGCTCTGTTTGCTTCAGGTGTTCTGGACTTTTGACTTTGCTACAGCTTTTATACCTGAATGTAAAACAAGGTTGGCATCTGTGGTTTTGGTTGTTGATCTCTTCCTAATAATGACTAATGGTCAATTCATATAACTATGGCTCCATTTACATGTAGTGAAGATGTGGCAGATGAGCAGAAAGCAAGAAATAGATGTTATCAACAGTCATTATTGTCATAGGGGTTAGGAAGCTCATAATTTCAGCATCTAGTTAGATGAGCCACTGTGCTTAGATTAATTAATTGATTAGTAGTTATGGCAAGGAAAGCCTTTTCCAGATATGCCTGTTGAGAAGGTACAAACTGCTCTTGCTTCCCGATTACAGCACAGTGACAGGTCGTCTACAGGCACCCCATACCTGATGTGTTTTTTGAAGCCAGGAATAAGCTCACATTTTGAGCCTTGTTGCAGGTGGAGAGGCATGGGCTGGCTATAAGCCAGTTCATCACCTGGCATTAGGAACACGTCTGGGCAGGGTTTTTGGGTGCTCAGAGGGTTCTTGGCTGGAGGGAACTTTCTGACTCCTCTGCAGATTGCTTTGCCACTGCCAAAGTGACTTGCCAGTAGCAACTTCATCTGCTCTTACTGAGATCTGTGTTTCTCCAGAACTATCCCACTTTGGGACTTAGGCTTTATAACCTGCATCAGTTACCACTAAACTTCTGCATAAAATTTCAGGGATGGATGCTAACCTTAAAAAACCTAAATTACCTAAACCAAATCTAACTTGAGGAGAGGGACAGTTTTTAGGGTTATATCCTTGTGATATTCCAACCAGGAGTATTTCAGTCAGTTTGGTGGAGGAAGACTCTGACAGAGGTAGGTTTTCTCTGTGGACTCCAGAGCTTTGAAGTTCACTCATTTGAGAGGGACAATAAAATGAAAGCAGCAAGAGGTGGGAGAGCTAGAGACATGGTGATTTACTGGAAAAATCTGGATCTTTTTGGGGAGAAAGAGCTGCCTGCGTTCAATATAACTTGATATCTATCTGATTAATGGCAGAATGCCCAGTGCTTTTGGAAAGTACTTAAGGACCCAAAGAAATAATTAATAATAAGGGACCTCTAGCAAAGGACCTGTGATCTGTGCCAGGACCACTCTCTAGGTTGGTTCCTCCCTGCATTTTATGTTATGATGTGTATTTGCAGCCCTCCTGAAGCCAAGATCAATGGATTAAAAACCTGTTTTGTAGGAGAACTGCATCTAGTTATTGCATCTTAAACTTGTAAAATTTATTCTTTGCTATTGTGTGACATTGTTTTGGGGTGTTCTAGGTCTATTACTAGGAACTTATGCATACCCATATCTTTGGTACAATGAGCTTGCAGAGATGTGCTGCAAACATTATAAAGGCCCTCTATGCCTTCAAAATACATTTTGAAGTTGATGATTAACTCTGCATAATAGTTTGACTACTTCTGCAGCAAGGTGGTGTGACAGACTGGAAAATCTATTCATTTGTTTTCCTATTTAAAAGAAAGAGAAGTGCAGAACCATAAATAAGGAGGTGAAGCATAACCACTTAGCACACAAATGTATATTAAGCAGCACTTGATGGGAATGTTTTACAATTTGTTCCTGAGAGCATTGTTGACCCGTATAATTTTAAGTGTGTAGTAAAATGAAGGCCTTCTAGATGGATCCAGCGATATCAACTCATAGGATTCTCTGCAGAACACCTGGACAATCACAAAGGCAACTGTGATTAATTCTAGAGGTTACTTTTCAGGTATATTTTATGGAGGTTTGAGGTTTTATTTCCACAAAGAGGACAGCTTGGTGAGGACAGCTTGGTATCTGAGGAAAATGCTGTTTTATCAGAAGTTTGAAAACATGTTTGGGTTTTTTTGAGCCCTCCCCCTCCCCACCCTTCCCAGAATGGTGGTAGGATTTTATCGATGGATTTCTGAGAGCTGCTGAGCAAAAATTTAGCTTCAGTGTACTTTACTGCTATTGTTATTGTTGTCATGTAATTATCACTTTTTAAGTGCTCTTCCACTCTACCTCTGACTGGTCTTCTACGGGTTTTATTTTTCAGAATATAGGTCTCTCCTACACATCTCATTAAATCTTACTAATTTCTAATGGTCTTTCAGTGTCTCCTAAGAAAGAGGCAAGGAAGGTAGTGTCTTAAGAATCATGAAATGCTTACTTTGAAAGATGACTTTCCCATACTAGTTCGATACCCCACCATTTCCAATTTTTTTTTTTTTGTACTCTGAATTAATTATTCAATAACATTGGGTTTATTACTACAGCTATTATTTGCCTTTCAGAAAGTCTTGGAAAAGGCAGTCTGAGGCCATTGGCCCCCCCACCAAGTTAAAAGGACCAGAGCTCCTGCTGGGACATCCTCGCTCCCAGCCGCAATGAACAGTAGGAGACTATTCTCAATTTTTTTAAGCTCTCAGTATTTCTGCTGATACCTAAATAGGGATTGCTGACTTTTTGGTATTTCTGAAAATGTCTGTCTTGTCTTAGCATCCTCAGCAAATTGGACCTTAGCTTTAGTGAAAATTTGGCTCCAGGTCTGTATACTTATGGCAACTTCCTCTGTGAATAGTGAGCTCTGTTGTTAATTAATGCAAGCTGTGTTATAATTTAATCTACTGTTGTTCCTTCTGTTAGGCAAATTTTCTGTTTATTTTAACTATCATGGTAGTGTTTATAGGCCTTAGTCAAGAACTTGGGCCTCATGGTATGTGGAAATAATTACTACTAGTCCCTTTTTTTAGCTTGCTTTCTTAAGGAAACATGGGCTACGCTGTCATGCTGTTTGTCTGGCAGCCTGCTCCAGATAACTTTGGAATCTTTTAATTAATTTCAACCAAAGTTTACTGTGGGAGTTCTACCAATTTTGTGGAAACTGGCTACTGGAAAAGGAGAAGGTGATGCAAATCAGGGTTCCTGCTGCAAGGAAAACTGTGTTGTGAGCTCATGTTATTTTCTTTCTGGGAACAGGCATGTGCTGGCTGGCCAAGTAGCATAAATATAGTTCTTGTGCTGCCTCTTCCCTATTCAGTAATTAGGAAATCTGGGAAGGAGGTGGCTGTGCTGTGTTCTCATTTTGAACAAGAATGCAAGAGTGGAGGGAGGTTGTAAGTAGCATAGAGGAGGACTTGGATATATTGAGTGGGGATTTGGGAAACAGTCTTCATTAGCTCTGTTGCTCTCAGATTAACTAGATTTATTTTTCAGTGTACTTTGGAGTGCAGATATTCACTCAGATTTTAATGGAAGCCTTCCTAAAGAGAACTGGGAAAATCCATGGGAAATCCTAGAAGTGATGATGAATTTCAGGGCTAGTGATGGTAATATGATTTGCATGATGTACAAGTAGATCATTCAAATTTATGCACATTTTACAGTTCTCATATATATTTGTCTGTGCTAGACATGTCTAACAACCATCGGTGTCCATGTGTATTAGT
>NW_009637496.1:32476-34515 GCF_000690535.1 Cariama cristata | reverse complement strand
CGTTGTGGGGGGGGGGGTGTGTTTAAATTGTCGGCTCCTTATTTTTATTCTTAGTTTCATTTCATCATTTATGAAGACAGCTGAAATTTTGTCAAAGCTAGATAATATTTCCAAATCTGTAATAAAAATCATGAGTGTCATGATATAGGAGATTATAATGAATAATGCACCCTGGAGAATATTTCATAATTTTTTTCCCCTTTTCCCTACCTTCAGGTCCCAGAGAAAACCCATTTTGGATATCACAGATGCTCTGCATTGATCAGATAACAAGGTAATATGATCAAGAAGTAAGAAATTCTTCTCTGGTTCGGATACCATTAATTTTTTTTTCTTTCTTTCTTTATTTATTTATTTTATTTAGCATTTTAATGTTAAACTAGTGTCCTGGCTGAACTCCAGTGTCTGGACAAATTCCAGCTTAAGTAACTGCATCCTATCTAATGAATTTCCCTATCTGGCATTAATTGAAAGAACTGTTCTTCATTTCCTGTCCTAACCTGGTCTATAATGTTGCTATGTGCTATAGGTTACTATGGTCAATCCTGGAAATGGCTGCATTTTAATAGGTAAGTATGTATGCACTGGGCAAGTCTAGGAACAAAGCAGCTAGGGAGACATTTCCCACTGCCATCTTGTATGATGCATTACCTGCGGAGCATGAATACTGCCCTCTTTCAAATAAAAGTATTCCTACTGAAGCATTCGTAATCACGCTCTTCTCCAGTAGCTCGAAACCTAACAAAAAGAGGATATAAACTTTAATTGTACTTGTAGGTATTAGAAGGGTTCTTTCTAGCTGGAGTGGTAAAGGTCCAGAGTTAAAGGTTCTGGATTTACTTCACAGTGTTGCAGGAACATTGTTCAGGTAAGGCCCATATATGTGCAGCTGGCCCTGCCTTTGTTCGTGTGGCTTCAAGGGGAAGGAGGAAACCTTACACAATATAAATCAATTGAGAATTCTTTACTACTGTTTTTGCAAAATTAAATTAAATTTCTCTAATCTCAAGTGGTATTTACAATATAAATTATCTATATATATTCAACCTGTTAGCATCCAATATAATTAAAGCCAGAAAACTTGGTTCTATTATTGGTTACTGTTTACACACCCTCATAAATTCTTGGGAGTTTTTGGCCATATTGGCTGCCTATTTTGAGTTCGCCTTCCTGGAGACGCATACTGAATTTAAATATGCAGCCTTAACTATTGAGAACATTTTCTTCAAGTTTCCTTTGTTTTACAAGGCATGCTGAGACCTACATACAAAGATGAATTTGAAGAAAATTGGTTTAATAATGTTATGCACAATTAAAATGTGCAAGCTCTGGGGCCGCTTTCCCGATGTGTTTGTATATACTTGGATACGTAGAACATAAAGTATAATTTTTTTCAGCTTTCTCAATGTTAACATTGCTGTGGGGCATAAGGCTGGTTTATGGCAACATAGCTAATTATTTTGTGTATCTACATGTTAGGTTTCACAGACTTTTTGAAAATTCACATGAGGTAATTTGATGACCATCTGATCTGTCTTGCATATCACAAGCCATTAAGCCTCACTTGACATTCTGCCATCACAGTAATGTCACTATGGGCTAGAGACCTTTACTACAAGTCCTGATATAAAGACTACAAGTGATAAAAGAATTGACCACAGTCCTACTGTCCCATACCTTATTGCTAGGCATGTGCACTTTATTTCTGAGCTGAATTGGTGTACTTCCATATTTCAGCAGTTGTGTCTTATTACACCAAGGTCTTGCTGCCTATCGAGAACATCTAGCACCAGGAATTTCTTTTGGGATGCAAAATCTGGTGAATTCCTTTTTTGCTTTCTGTCCACACTGCATCTGAGTTATGGTGAGCATGTGCTTGTTAAAGAATTAGAAAATGGGGGTGAAAACGTTTCTATGTATTGTTCACTGAAATGAGAATTAATGATAGCTGGCTGGATAGTAGCACATTTTCCACGATTATCTACGTAAATTAACTGCTAAAAAAATCTAAATTAAAATTTTATTACATGGTAAAACAG
>NW_009637496.1:0-32410 GCF_000690535.1 Cariama cristata | reverse complement strand
CTAATCATGGCTTGTTTTGTAGGCAATATGTTTTCTGATGTACAGGCTGGCTGACTGCAGATCGTAACTGGAGGTTTTATTGATTAAAGTCTTCCTACAGTGGGGATTAAAAAAATATGTCTTATCTCGCTATCTATTTGAAAGATATAGATTCCTGTTATTTGCTGAAGTAAGGGAATGTTGGCGGTATCAAGTTCTTTACATGAGGATTGACATGACTAGACACTCCTTTGAAGACTTACCTCACTATCTTGGAGGAACAGTATAGCCACTCTGAGAACAAAACTACTGCATCTGGGCAGACAGCCATCTGACTAGCATTGAGCTGGTTCTACACCCATGAGTAGGATTTTGGGATTTTCTTTTTGGTTCGATTGTTGTTTGTTTTGTTTTGTTTTCCCAACTACTGTTTTGGTTTTTCGTCATTTGCAAATAAAATTGAGTGTGAATTGTTTTTCAGTTACAATCTTCACTTAAACCACTGTCATCATCAAGAAGACATTCAGAGACATACAGTGTCCAGAGTATGGACCTGTATCAGTGCAGCAGCAGGAGAAATGGGTGAAGCATTAGTATGTCCTGTGAGAGAGTACTTAGTGGACGTCATGTGGAGCAGGTTCACTTAATTTTTGGACCTTATTCAACAAGGACCAACTCAGACCTAATTAACAAACAGCTATTTAGCAAAAGTAGCCCTTCATCTTTTCAAAAGTGTAATGATTTTTTTTAATGAATTGTTGGCAGTGCACAAATATTAGACAAACAATGCATGCAAATAAATTACATCCTGTGATTTTGTGACCAGTAACATTAATTTCTCCTGAGAATAGTCAAATACTCTAAGCAAGGTACATCCAAGCCTCCTTTCAGGGTTAAAGGCTTATCAGGGGTTTCCATGAAATGGAAAGTGTAAGAGGGTATATGGAGTGACAGGATCAAATGAGTGAGTGGGTCTGAGCACCCCTCCACACAGGACAGAAACCACAGCAGGTAGAGACCACATACTGTTCCCCCTCAGTCCCCTTGATCAATTCGTGCAGCTGGAAATCTTGCATCAAACGTGAATGTTTATAAGTCTTCCTAAAGGTCATCATTCCTACCTCTAGAGCTAAGTGGAAAATGGAAATTCTGTTTCTGCGAGGATTTACGTGTCTGATATTCCTCTTTTACATTCAAACTGTACAAAACAAAATAACTGTTCTCTGTTCAGTGTGGCTGGGCTGGAGGCTGAAAGCTTGGGACCTTTGACTTTAGGAGATGGCTAGGTTTCCGAGGAGTTGGAGAGGGTTGCTGGCAGTAAACCAAGCAGTGTCCAGTTAGAAACCAACTGATAGGAAGATTTCAAAACCCAAGTCCTGTTACGGTCCTGCAATCCTGACTGATTTTTGGCAGAAACTTATTAAACCTGTATTTGTCCCACTCGTCTGTTTTGATGTCAACAAGTAAAATTTTTTATTCGGTTGTTTGTTTTTATTTGCTTATCTTTGTATTTAGGTTTATATAAGTACTGGTACCATACCAAGTAGCATTGGTACTACTATCAAAACCTCACTGTCAAGTTCAAAGTAATGGAGTAATGAGTATCTTACTGGATTTTTGGATCTATTTTAAACTATTGGATTTTATGAACTCTTCATTTTGGCTTTCTTGCTTCTTATTCATGATTCTCCTTATATGAAAAGTCATATATATCAGAGTATTGTTTCTGCTTTCTTGTTTATTTTTTCTCATTTATTTGAAAATTTATCCACTAACAGTTGTAGTGCGCTAATATGTGCTTTATGGAAATAAATTACGAAGCCAGAATAGTGTTGTACCCATTGTGCTTTCATCCTTTAGCTTAAGGATTAAAGTCCAAGCCACAATGATGCAGATTTTGAGTGACCACCTTCTCTGTCCACCTACTGACCTCCAGAGAGGACGACTTAGCACAGAAAAAGCACAGCCACACAGAACCATGTTAAATTCTTCTCCCTGAGTTCTAAATTCCCCACAAATAGAGATTATATTGTTTTTTCCTAGTCCATTTTACACATGATCCATAAGGGGGTGCTCTGGATGACTAATAACATCCTTGTGTGGGTTATAAGCAGTATAGATTATAGGCCATGGATTTACCTCTGCAATGCATAATCATGGCATGCTTGTTACTAATCAACATATTTCAGAAAAGCTAGCCATCTTATTCAGTGGGATGGGCTTTGGTCCTCTGAAGAACTTGAATTAAAGACTCGGTAAGTCTTGCTGTATTAGTAAATTTGTGGTTTAGCTGCAGTATCTATGCTATGTTTTTCACCATACTGTATTCTGCTCAGTCAAGTACTGTCCAAAAGACTTAAACCAGAGACAAATACAATGTAAACACTCATTTTGAGTTCTTATGATTAATGTGATTGATTTGTGAAGGATGAAATTATATTGTAAAGTTAATCATTAGAGAAAATAAATGCCTGAAGGATCTAAGCCTGATATATTGGGCTTTTCTTTTCACTGAGTCAATATAGATTGACAAACCATATTTTCCATTCAAAGAAATGTTAAATATGTTTACAGATTTCATGAAAGACTCTGAAGACAACATCACTTTAACAATGTTTTCTGTCAAAGGCTACAATAATAACCTGATTTCTACTCTCAGTCATGCTGGAGTAACTGTCAGAAATGCTAGAGTACATTGGTTAAATAGAGCAGAATTTGGCCTAGCCATCTTGTAATGCTGCAAGAAATGTAATTGTTTGGGGTTTTTCTTTTTGTTATTTTGTTTTTGTTTTTAATCCTGCAGGTAGAACAGACTGTGAGGTGAAGTAGACACGTTGTTCAGAGCTGCCAGTTCTTATCTTATCGCTTGTCTAGTAGGCACACTCTGACACGAACAAGTCACTACCTTGTGTGGAAACATCACAGTAAAAGGTGTTCATGTTTTTGGCACGGTGTCACGTCATAGCAAATGCCATGGCACCTCTGTGGTGTTGATGTGTTCTTGTGACACGGTAATGTTTCTGCTTGTACTGACATGTTGTGGATCTCTGTGGAAGTGCACAGTGCCCCTGTGAGCTGCATGGATGGATCCTGCCCCACTCCTTCCATGCCTTGCATTGCTCAGTGTCTGCTTTGCACAGCTGCTGGTCTAGGTAACCTGTCTCATCTCTCATGTCCTTCAAATAATAGAAAGCTATGTGGCCTTTACCTTGTATAGCTAAAATATTCCTTTTTAAGACACCTCTGGTCCTTTTGTAGGTATTTTGACTTTAAAAAAAAAAATTACTGAAATCGTATATATTCAAGACCCTTATTTAAGTATTAGGAGAGAACTGGAGTTAGAAGTTCAAGATTTTAGAAGTCTAGAATTGTCATGGTTAATGTTTCATTTGCTGTCCATAGGAGGCAATTATTCACTTGGGACCACATGTTTTGTTAACATATGTTAACAAGCTAAACTTGCTTGCTTGAAGCAACCCAGTAATCTATTGGTAGTCCACAAGTTATTTAAGACTATATATGACTTTGAGGACATGCTTACTTTGACTCTGATGTGACTAAAGATTTGAAGCCTTCAGGAGTCATTATGGAATCATATATTATTCGTCAAATACTGAATGGTAATAACATACAATTCTTCTTAGTACTCTTGTGAGACATGCTGTGTTGTATGACAAGCTGTGTACTATAAATTCTTTTCATGCACTTCTTCTGGATCATACAAGATCCAACACATGTAATTCCTTTATATTGCACTAATTCAGTACAGCCTGTAGGTTGAGTTTCAGTAAGCAGAATCTGAGAATTAGGAACTAGTTCTAGCTCTGGCATTAACTTTCTATGTGAACTCTTTCTTCCATGTGGAATAGCAAAACAGTGTTTCCATTGTACTTACAAGTATGATGTAAGGATGAATTAATGAGTTGGAAAGTCCTTTGAGATTACTTAGTATTAAAAAAAGCAAATTATCAATATTGAATTATTAAATTCTACTATTATAGTTAGTGATAATAATAGAGCGTATCCTAAAGCAAACAAATAGGAGAGTTTGATTTAAAATGTATGGACAATTTTAACTTCCAATTTTTCTGACCTTATAGCACACCTGTGCTCATTTATATCATTTCAGGCCTTTGATGTTTTCTGGGATGTTACCTGTATTGAGTAATGAGAAATTCTTTTTTGTTTATTATGCTAACTTTTTTCATGCTTCTTTTGTTTTATGTTTTGCAATTTCTAGTTTTGAACAGAAACAGAAATACCATGTTGCAAAGAATGATGATTTTCTACACATGACTGCTTAGGTTTTGCTGTTGTTGCATATGTAACCATCAGAAGGAAAAAAAGGGGGGGGGCGGGAACCTCAATTAAAATATCTCTGTTGAGCTTTGAGTAATTAAATGAAGTCTGAAATACTTTGGCACTAGGGATTATTGTTTGCTTGTGTGCTTCAGGGGCGAGTTTGAATACGGAGAACAAACTTTATTGGTGATAGATTCAATTTGCTTAAAAGAAGGCACTATATCTGACAAGAGGCATTTCTTCAGGCACTCTACATTTACTACCAGGTAAATACAGCTGTCTGGAATAGCTCCATCTGGTGAGTCACAGCATACAGCAAAGCCCACCTTGTTCTTTGACACTTATCTGGATCTGCAGAGAAGTAGTCAACTTGTACTTCTGTTACATGGAGACTTTATTCTAAAAATGTGTATTACTTGTGAGGACTGCACTGAATTGATGTAACTATTTATGTTGCTTAAGCTTCTTTTTTTTATGTATTCTTCTCCTTTCTCAATGAAGAAAAAAACCAGAGCAAAACAGAGAGGTTTTCCTTATTGTATTCCCAGACCAGAAGAAATCAGAAATGTCAATATCTTGAAATATATAATCTGATCTTTGAGACCCCAGAGCTTCTCTACAGGCAACATTTCTAAGTGCTGATGCCACCCCAACCAATGAAGATGTTTATTGATTTAGATTTGTCAATGTTTAATTATGCACCATTACAGAAATATATGATGTCAATGAAAAAGAGGGATGTATGAATAAAAAATTATTTGCAGCAGCAGAACTGCATGCAGAGCAAAGCTTTTAGCTCTGGCTTTTAAAGTTGAACAGTTATTTTTTTGTGTGTAAACAATTTTACCCACAAGAAGGGTATAAATTTGTTTAGGAGGAAGAAATCACACCTCTAGGAACACAGCTTCTTGCATGTTCAGATGTCTGCTTGCATACAAAGAAATATGTACATGCCCATTCTGTAAATACCATTAACTCCATATATAAGTATGACTAAAGACTTGAAATAGTTCTTAGAAAAAGGAAAATGAATTCAGAAAGAACTGATACTGCAGTGACATGGCTCCCATCAGGGTGAAACTGCAGTGGTGACACAGGATTCTTCTGGAAAGTAATGATCCCTGAAAGAAGCCCAAAAAGTTGAGCTCTGCAGTCCCAACATTATTAAGTTTAAAAAAAAAAAAGTAAATAGAAAAGAGTCATAGTTTGTTGTGTTCATTTTCTGGCATAAACAGAATTTCTAATGACTTCACACAGATAACTGTGTTTTCATGGATATTAAAAACAGATAGCTGACAGAGGGGACTGCCAAAGTCCATTTACATTTGGCTGACTTTTTCTTGAGTGTATGCAACATTGCCTTTTCATTGAATTTCCTGACTCTCACCTCAGTGCTATAAACACCATCTTTTGAAGAATTACTTCTGCCTTTAAGATGTATGCAATGGGCGCTAGAAGCTTCGAGAACTGCTTATAAAATGGCACTGTCAAGGCTTGCAAACAGTGTCTCAGGAGACCAATGGGAGAGATGGCCTTGGGTGCTGGGTACTGGGACAGCAGTTGCAGGACTGCCTGAATGAGCCTGACCTGGCAGATGCACAGGTGCTGCACAGGATTTACAAAAGGCCTGAAAACTTCTCACACTGAAGATGTGGGCTGCAGACCTCCATTTCTTTTGTGTCACTACTTTCTTTCTTGTTTTTTCAGTGTCTAGGAGTTTCTTAACATCAGAGATGAGCACAACCTGCAGTATCCAGGTCTGGAGACAAACATCCCTGAATTATTAATGCATAATTTATTTTTGGTTTTAATAATGGGGGAACAAGAAGGATGGTAACACTTTGAAAAGCCCTGTGAGATCTCCAGTTGGTCGGTTAACACTGTTGACTTTCTTCTTCTAAGCCATTACACATGCAGTGTGTGAAATCTTTGAAAATTATCTAATTGGAGAAGATTGTCTTGCATTCAACCATTTTCTTTTTGCAAACCATTGATCTGCTGATATATTACAGTCAACCAGCTCAGTGCACCATTGAGATTTTTTATTGTAATACATTAACAGAGCAATGGTCATTGATTGATAACAGGGGAGCAAAGGAAAATTTCTTCTATATGTTTTGCTTAAAATAAAATATATAAAAAAAGATATGCTGGGCAATGTTCTGTTCTCACTCCATTACAAATCCAATATTAGCCAGTTTTTGCTGCTTTTCTTTTTTTTGAAGATATTTTTATAAGGAATGGCTTTATTTCATGGAGAACCATTGCCCTGTTCAGCATTTTTTTATTAATATGAAATCAAAGGTTTTGTTCAGTGATTTAGAGATCTAAATTTAAAATGTAAAAAGGATGAGTTATTTAGTACCTTAAGTGATGCTGAAATTCTAGGTTAGAATATGTAAATTGTAGATAGCTTACAATTTTTTTTTAATTGATCTGTTTAAAATAACGCTTTTGCTATAGTGCTTTGTTTGGTGTAATAGCACAGAAATAATTTACCTAATCATCTAATCATGTTGACTCTTATTTCTCTTGAGATTTTTCCAATTCTTTCATCTTCTGTTGTAAATATTATGGGTGGTTTCACATTTTCATTTTGCACTTTTTACTTTTGGACCAAATTATATATTAGAACCTCATGGTGTTTGGGTTTGCAGGACTTAAGAAGAATGAACTGTATTAAAAATTCTTTGCTGTAATTCAAAATAGGCTCAAAGGAAACATTTTTATCCGTGTTACCATTCTAAATCCTACCCTGAACAATTTTCAACACGTATTTATATTCACAATTTCCGCCATACATTTTTACTTTTGGACCAAATTATATATTAGAACCTCATGGTGTTTGGGTTTGCAGGACTTAAGAAGAATGAACTGTATTAAAAATTCTTTGCTGTAATTCAAAATAGGCTCAAAGGAAACATTTTTATCCGTGTTACCATTCTAAATCCTACCCTGAACAATTTTCAACACGTATTTATATTCACAATTTCCGCCATACATTTTTAAAAGCAAGAATGGCCTTTACTCAATATTCCTGCAAAAAGCCATCCTTCATACAACTTCACAACCTGCATCAAGTCTCTTAAAAGGAATTGGAGTGGTAGTAGTGGAACCTTGATGCTGTCACTTCTGACTTTTGCAACGATCCTGTGTTTTAAATTGTTAAATATAAAAATGTGATCTGAAAATACTTGACAAATTTAGCTAGAATCAAAAATTCCCTGTTTATATAGGGGTAAAATTTGGGAAACTAACACATTTCAGCTGAAAAGGATATAATCTAATTAGTTCCATATAGTCTGTAGCAGAATTGTAATTCTGATTCACCATACCCCAATTTTTAAGTGTTATGTTCCACTATTTGTGTTCATGGGACTACATTTTAAGTGGTATATGATGATGCCTTTTCTTTGGAAGAGGATCATTAATGCTAAAGAGGGTGGAAGGTACAATCAGACACATAGAAAAGGACAGGTCAGAGAGATGCTCAAATGTTGTCTCGTGTATAATGAATGATGAGTGACATCATATTAAAATACAAATTTATGCATGTTTGTGTGTGTATATATATGTAGTACTATTATTTTCTCATTTAAAATCAACTATTTTTCTGCAGAAAATAGTGGCTTTCTGCACAGAGAAAATTGCTTAGTTTAGAATCATATTTTGGCCTTGTCTATTCCTGAACTGCAGTTGAAATTTGTGCTTTCAGACCTTTACTTGTGACATTCCATTTTATATTGCCTCAGTGTTTACAAAGAAGAGAAAGTTGTTGGGTTTTTTGTTTTGTTTTTAGGCAAACCATCACTTCCTAACTCACTAGTTCTTGCTAAATTGGTTTCCATTTTGGCAGTATGGAATTCTCTTAGTTCTTGGAAACATGCTTCACTGAATCATCGATCGCTGTCTTCACTATGATGGTGGTTTATTTATACAGCTGCATGAAATGCTCACTATGAAGTATTACACCATATTAAGGTCTTGTGGTTTTGTGCCTTGCTTCAGACTCTGCTGTAATTTGCTGAAAAGTTACACTGTGGTTCATAAACCTTTAACTAAATGTGGTCTTATTTTCGAGCTAACTTACACTGGGTTAGGGGAGGCAGAATTACTTGTGTTATTAATACATTAATTCAAAGGATTTAACTCTTCTTTGTTCATAGCTTGCTTTTAATGACATAGATTTTAAGATTGTGTTTCCTACTCAAAATTACCCAGCAAATATTATCTATCGACAAATTCTTTCCTCTGGACTGCCATTACACCCTTAAAATGTTACTTCTGAATCTACTTTTCAAGCTGATAGGGTCATTTTTTTCCCATACATTTAATCCTTGATGTGATGCAATTACTAATATAGAATGACTGAATGAAGAAAATACTGAGACTTTTTTTTACAGAAAGTTAAGTAAAGCTCAGGTAACTTAATTAGGATACATTAACCTTCTTTTTTTTCCCTTAATTATCCAGCTGCTTTCATATCCTGGCAATGCTCACAAACACCAGATTTTTTAAAACTTCTTATTTCCTTCTGACTGAGGGATCATGACCTAAATTTCTGAATGCTAGACTTTTTTGCTGCTTACAGCAAATGTTTACATTTAATTTTCTTTTGCTACATGGATACCACAAAATAATGCATGCAATACTGCTTCTGAAGAATTCAATTGAGATCCTTGTTTAGTTACTGTTTCTGTGCTGAATGTGGCTATGGCTGCATTATGCAGTCTAAAAGTGCATTGTCGTAATGCTATCCCTTTGCCCATTTCGAATTATTAAATGCATATTAGTGGAAGGCATCTGTCCTGAGACTTTCGGGCAGTGCTATTTTTATACAGGCACTGTTGCATAGGGGCTATTTACCATAGTAAATAGTTCAGATGTGAATATGCATTGTTGTCCATGAGTTTAAGCAAGTTCCCCAAATTTCTGCCATTACTGTTCACAGGGAAATGAATAATGAAAAGAATAAGAACAGAATCCAACTTCAAAGTTGGTGTGATCCCTTGCTATTTGCACAGCTGCAATCATGATACACTCATATTTTTGTTGTGAATATTTGAATCTGAATATCAAAGTGAAACTTACAGAATGCCACCCTGTTGACCAACATAATAGAAAATATTAGTACAAATCTCTCAAAACCTAATTCTTGGGCAGACAGGAATAAAGTCTTATTGAAAATAATTCTTGTTCAAAGCTACAATGATTTCTGAAACATATAGAGCAATCAAATCAGGGGAGCCAAGCCTGAATACACAGATAGAAATTTGACCCATAATGCAAAGAATTCTTTTATTAGCAATTTTTAAAACGGAAAGTAATTTCTAAGCATCTTCATTGTAGTAACATGCTCAGGTCCCAGGACTGGGTATATATGGCTTTTTCCTAATCAAACAAGGAAATATCCAAGCTTTTATTGCCATCTATTGTAAAAACAATGGTGTTGAAATAGCTACCTTGATGTAAAATCTCCATGGAGAACAACTACAAGTAATTTTGCAAAGCGCAAGGGTTCCAACCAGCCTAATATACTTTACCTGCAGTCTGGTTTCACTAGCTGCCTACAGTGAGGTTAAAAAAATAGTTATCAAAAAATCCCAGAAATATTTTATCCCCTGATTTATTTTTCTAGCAGAGGAAATTTTTCTTGTATGTTTTCTTGTATGATGAATTGTCACAGATTAATGCATGATTTTCTATTTGGAAAGTACAACCAGAAATACGGCAATACCAGAAGAGTCATCTTTGACTCAAAATGTTGGATAAAACCAACACTTTATTCACCAAATGTTTATGGCAATAGTGCTTCAGTGTTTTGAGTAGAGATGAAATAGCAATAAGCCATTGACCGAAGGAAATTGAGGAGGATGACCAGCTACATAGACTGTATTTTAAAATCTTGAAAATAAAAAGGGAACAAGACAATAAAATAATAATAATTTTTAAAACCCTAAAAATTAGGATTGATGATAAAGTTTTTTTCTGATTGATTCACCACAGGTTGTGTTACCAAAGAAAAAATTTATATATCTTTTGAATCTTGATATGAAAACTTCATAAACAAAGTAAAGAGGTAGGAGATTAAAAAGTTAAAAGAAGTATATTGGATTTTCTAACTCATGGCTAGATTCCAGATGGCAAGAACTGTTGGTCCTCTGTCTCAACAGCATTGTTCTTCATCGATCAGAGCCTAAATTTGGAAGGATTGGAAGGATTTCCAGTATCTCAATGTGTTTCGCTAACACTATTCATTGTATCTTGTAAGTTTTACTTTCTTAACTAGAAACTATGGCAATTAAATGATACCTGGAGAAATTAGAACAGGTGATTCAAGAAAGAAAACCTAAGGGCAATGGTATTGCCAAAGTGAATGTAAAATGTATCTAACATAAATTAAAACCTACAAATTAATCATTGTCTGTCTGTATACCACCCAATGCTAACAGAACCACAAACCCCATGTATTTAAACCTACATTTTATAAAAGCTCACTGGCAAAAATCAATAGAAAGCTTTAGTGGGCAGAATGTGTGTAATAGTAACAAGTAGAAAGGTTAGTGTAGAAGTTAATGGTTCTATCAAGAATAAAACAGAGCTAAAGTCTGAAGGAAAGCTCTACCACAAGTGGTTCATTAACCTCTGAGAACTCCAGCGTATCTTCAAAGTAAAGATTACAACGAACCTGACTCAGTCACTAGTAGCACTTGTTAGCTCTGGGCTTCAGAAAGCAGCAGCTTTTTCATTTGCATTGTGAAACTATCACAAAGCTTTCATTCCACTAAGACATTTGACCTTGTAAACTAACTAGATTAGTTAATCCAAGGTCACATGGAGCAGTGGGAATGATGATGAATACCTTACCTAAACCCAGCAGTGTGCACTCCCAAGTAGCTGGGAATTTCATACTAAAGTGATCAATAGTGAACAACATCCATAGTTAATTGGCATCACAATACCAGGGAACTAGCATTGCACTGATGAGGTTGGAGATAATTTTGATTAAATCACCTATGTACCATTGCAGGCTTCCTGAAACAGCTAAGAACTATCAGAGTTTTTCTGCCTGCAGCCTCACAGCAAGGTGGATGCTGGACAGAAGGCCCAACATCTGTCTCCATCTGCCTTTTCCTCAGCAGCAATCACCGCTGATGGCAGTAGATCTTGGTCCTCTTCTTCCTACAGCTCTCCCACATCTTCTTCTACAACTTCACTTCCCACTTAGCTTTCCCAGAACAAATATTTGTGATGTTTCACACTTAACTGGATCACTGAAATGATATGGAATAAATAGAAAACTTGTATATGCAGTGTGGTGGTTCAAACCTGTAATTCAGGCCTCAGACATTTCTGTTGATGTCACACGAAAATGAATGGGAAGGTAGGTATTCTATAAGCCACTACTGTGTCCAAACTAAAAAAAAATGTGGAGAGGTTAGTAATAGGCTACCATATGTAGCAGTAGTTTCCAATTCAACTAAAAAAATGTGTTACTATGTTGTACGTTAGATCTTAGAAAAGGCCAGCGCAAATAAATGTCCTTTGAAAATGCAACCAATGGAGTCCTGTTTGAATAGTAAGTACAGAAAATTTCTTTTGGGATACATTTTTATTTTAGTTATGTATGTTTTTCAATATGCATACTTATTTATATGTAATATTTTACAACTAATGTCTATGATCTAATATCTCTATATTACAGTACTATGGTTGTATATTCTGCATAATTACATATATTCCAATATATTTTTCAATATGAGAGTGCTATGTTGTTACCCCAAGGATTCCTAGTTGCAGTGCCTCATATTCCCTTTTCTTGCTAGATTTCAGGCTCCTCATCTGGCACTCAATATGAAATAAATGACAAAATGAAATAAATATGAAGGATATACTTTTGGGGAAAAAAGTGTTATGTAGGTTAAAACATAATCTCATGTAGGAAAATCCAGGCAGGAAATTTCAGTGAAAAATGCCTCAAAAATCCTGAACTAGAGTTCCCACTTTGCATAGACTCTCTTGAAAATTGTGCTGCTCATTTGGGTCACATTTTTTGACTCAACCTAAGCTGCTGGTGCAATTTATCTGCATTAAGGAACCCTCCAAAGTCAATGCAAATCTCATGTCAAACTATAATGAAACAGGTATATGTAAAATTAAATTCGCTTTTGGTATGGCAATCAAGAACCTTCCAACATACAAAATCAGTCAGTTTCTTAACTGGACTTTGGATAGACTTTTTCCGGGCAAACTGTTTTCAGGATGAAGCAGCAGGGAGTCCATCCTATCAAATACCTTTTTCCCAATTAAGTGTAGGCCCAGCCTTAAATGGTGACACAGTGTAATAGAATAACAATTCAGTTAAAGTATGACCATAGCTGCAAAACCATAATTCCATTTGCTGTGAAAGAACAACAGGGAAGGTTGGTAACTGTCAGATGTATTATTCTATAATAACTCAAAGATAAAAATTATGGCAGCCAAAGGGACAGTTGGGACCAAGAACCATTAGCTACACATTGACAATTCAAATGCATTTGTACCACGGCCAGTTTATTCAGTCTCCAGTCCTTCTATTATTTTTTTCACATTTCACTCTTCCTATCTTCCCCCACCTACTGCTGTAACTTTTCTTCCAGCAAGTTTTAGGGTGGAAGTTTAAATGAGCATCTGCCACAGCACCAATGCCAATGCTAGCTGGCCATGAACCAACGGGGCTACTCTTGCATGGGATGCCTGGCTCCCTTTTGGAGACTGTGCTTAACCTTCATGACATACTCAGATTCCACCAGCTTGGTGCCTCAAATCCCATGTTCCTGCTTCTCTCCAAGTTTTCCAGTTGGTAATGTATCCTGATGGGGAGACTCACACCACTGCCCTTCATTTTCCTTCGTGTTTCTTTGCAAGTCAAAACAAAGAGCTTTTATTTTATTTCATGTTGGTTTATTACACTTATTTTTGCATTAAAAAAGTGAAATGAGGTGGGGGTGGTGGTGACAGGATTCAGTTCATAATTAGGGGAGGAGTCATTTTTGGACTCAATCCCCAACATGAAATCTGTTATAAATGGATTCTGCCAAATTGCTGAACAGAATGTAAATTTGTAATGTGCCAGTTTTTTAATAGGTTTAGTTCTTTGGGCTCTTTCTGCAAGTCCAACCCTTGTGTCATTTCACTGACACTTTGTCCTTGAAAATCTTGTTCTGCAACCTCCTTTTAAAACTACATGATATATATGCTTAAGCCTTCCCAGCTGTGACAGCTCAAGACAAAAATGTCAGCCTAGGTTTTGGCACACCTAGGATCTTCTCAAAGTAATCTCATTTGTGCTTGTCCTAGAACTGTTCCTATTAGTCAGTGTCCTTATCTCATATCCACAGCTGAGGATGGCATTGTGGCTTTCCAAAGCACGGTTACTAGGGTGGCTAAAGGGACATTCAGGTCTTAGTTACAGCAGACACCATCTTTGGAATTGACTCCAATGAAAAAATTGCTGAAACCCTTCATCTGTTTTATTTCCTTTGCTTGAATGATGGGTTAAACAGGCATACTTAAGTGTACAATAGCTCCAGCAATTTGAAATGCTAATTTTCATCTTGGCCACAATATGTTAAGCATATCAACCCCTTTTATACCTTATTGGTTGTAAAGATAATGACATTCTTTTAAAAGAACAACATAAAATCCATGATATTCAATAATCAGATTCACCTCAAATCTTGTTCATACATGCAAGAACAGAGAGCAACTTTAGACATAGGAAAGCATTGTTTATATTTATAACATATTTATAGTTAAAATATTAGCACCTCTGAGAAGCACTTCTTCACACTGGATAGAGGCAACTGCTAAACACTGAAATTTGTTCCTGTCTTAGAAGGTCTGTTGAACCTTCTAAAATGTTTTTCTTGGAACTAGACCTAGTGATCCAGCTATGTATACTCTTGCTATATTTTCAGTTTATTAGAATGCATGAAGATATTGCACAAGCACCTTTGCAAAAGACCAGTCAAACAATAAAAACAAACATGTTGTTCATCCAGATTGTCTGCTGTTGACCCAATCTGTGCTTTGTATTTTCCAAACTGTAGTGTAAATGTTTCCAGGGACAGATGTTGTGAGCGACCTCTGAAAATATCTGATGCTACTTCCAATAATTTCCAATTATACTTTTCAAAACAGAGATATATTGCACATATTTGGTTTATGTAAATGTTCTGCTTCGTATTGTATTTACAGAATATATTGACCGATACTTTATATACAAATAAACAATTACAATGCCAATACTAGAACCATGGTGAAGAGGCAAGCAGCAGAAGAAATAGTGCTAGATTTTCAGATATCTGTCCGAGTTTGCAAAAATGTTTGTGGTATTTAAGATTATAAAAACATTTGCAATAGAAGTGAGGGAGAAGGAAAAAACATATCAGTGTAGAATACCAAATGAAAACTGTTAAGCTTTATTTCTGTGGTTTTAGACTTCAATCATTCTAATGCATCACTTAGAGTTTTTAGGTAGCAGGAAGACTTGTGAACTGTTCATGAGGATTTATCTTTGATAAGAAATGGCATTAAAAATAAACAAAGATTTTTCAGCCACCTTCATTTATAAAAAAAGTTTCAGAAATCTTTCTTTTGTCAAGAAGTAAAATATTTCTTAAAAAATTATATTTTTTTGAAAAAAGATTTGTATATTTAGAATAAAAATATTTTATGACTAGATATAATCTTCAAATAGAGCTGCAGAACAGATTTTTCGAATATGTTGTCCATTGTATGATTTTACCTGTGTCAGATCTCCTACAGAACTACAAATTGTGGACATAAATTGTTTAAGGAAAATCGTGTCTATATTGGAAATGAATTCATCGATACAAGAAAGGTTTTTTTGTAAGTTCTTTCTTAAATCTTTTCTTCCTGATTTGCTACAGTACAATGCCCTGAAAATCTGCAAGTTTCTCCATTGGTAATATCAGATAATGTTCCATTTGGAGCCTACAACAATCCAAAAAAAATGGAGATGAATTGGCAAATTCATGAAAGAAATTAAAGTGAAGTCCCAGTACCAACTTAGTTAAAGGTATAACTCAATAGCTGAAGTTTTTATTTTAACTGCAAGTAGTTATCTGGTTTTAGGCCTATGTTCCTGAATGAAGAGGAATCAATGAATCTAGAAAAGCATTTTAGTAGTTCTCTTTGAAGGCTTCAGCTCACTGTATCTGAATGCCGGTGAGATGTTTAGTGTTAGCGAGTTGAGTTAGTGATTGCAATCATTTAAGCAGGCAGATCCTCTCTGCTGTTGATAACTCTGCTGTGGATGGAGAGTGGGAGATGGAGGGCTACCCCTGGAAAGCCACGGGAGTCTCTGTTTCTTTGAGCAAGGACAATGGGCATCATGCCTTGCTACTAGGCAGTGCTTGCTGCTCACTTCCATGCCTGAAGACAAGGATTAGTGCATCTTTAATTTGCAAGCCATTCTTTTTATAGACTTCCCCCCGCCCTGCCCCCAGCTGTGATTTTCCTGTTGTTTGCATAAAGGAGAAGATCTCCGGACTCGTGGAGCACCAGCTCAGCAGAGGAAGGTAAGGCAAAACACTGTGACAAACAAGTGTGCAGTTTAGCAAGGGCCCATTCAGGTTCACTGCAGTTTATTCTTAAAAGTTTTCACATGTGACTTAGACTTGCCCAATCTGGCAGTGGAGGACTGCTGTAGCAAAAGATAACAGTAAACAGAGATTTAAAACTGCATAGCTCTCCTTGGAAAAGTGACTTTGGAAAGGCATCTTTGATACAACAGATCTGACTATGGTATTCAGCAAAGCTAGTTCTTAAAATCTGGGTGATGAATAAGACTCTACTATTTCATTTTTCCTAGAACTTCAAAGGTGAGGAGGGGCACTGGAGGAGGATTCATGTACTGTCTCCAGAGTTATTAAATTATAGTAGTGGGTACAAACTGTACCTCAGAGCACTTTTCAATGAGGAAATTTCTATCTATGTTTCAATTAGGAAAGATGCTTTTTCCAAGAGTATATAAACTTCGAGCAAAAATGCAGGATTTAGTAAGAACCATGCCTCTTAGAGGTCAGGAGGAGTTTGTGGAGTTGACAGCTGAAGAAAAGGGGTAAAAGTCAGATTTTAAATTTTTTTTCCTCTCCAATTCTGTGTTCCAGGAAACAAGTAATCTATCCCCTCACCTGCACTTCTGGGCTTCACAGAATATGCTTGTCATCTCAGCATAATGATTTTTTAAAATATTCGTTGTTCTCTGTTTGTATCACTACAGGACAGAGTTCAGGTTTTTGCTTTATTTTTCAGTACTTTTCTTACTATGGATGAGGTCTCCACAGGAAACTTTAAGAAAATTTTGCCCTATGCTATCTCACATTAAGTTGAAAAAGAAACATCAAACTTAGGTTTTCTTTGTGTTAATCATTTAATTATTTAAGGACATATTTGAACATGTACCTTAGTAGCCTTATGTCAATCTGGAGCACTGTGAGGGAGCCAGAGTGAATTGGCTGGCTAAGCTGCATTTACAGATGCTTTGCACTGGCAGAGCAATGCAAAGCAGCTGGGTAGTGTACCTTAATTTTCCCTCTACCTTCTGTCCTCCAGGTTCACGTTGTTGCTTGGACCTCCCTTCTGTTCCCCTGTCTACATCTAGCACAATTTCCCAGTGTTTCCTTGTAGCTGTTTATTCATGCATTGGCCAGGCTTCTCTTGCTTGTTCTTCTCATATTCCCCTTTTCCTACTCTCTGGCTATACATTTAGAAGAGAAATATTTTTAGGAATTGTGGGTTTGGCCATGAATTTTCAAGAGCCAAGAGAAACTCTCCCCTCCTCCAAGTCAATCTCACTCTCTGAAAGGCTAATTACTTGCAGAGTTATAAGCAGGATTAAATCTGCAACTTCTATACTTTAAAAAAAAACCCCTGCATTAACCCTGCTCAGCATCTTGTGAGAGCAGAGTCAACAGTGATGTTAGGCAGAGGATTTCTACAACTGTAATTCAATGAGAAACAATAGAAGATTCTTCCCAGAATGGCCACCCAAATGTCAGTAAACCAGGAGCTAATACAGTCATAAATAGTAGGAAATTAGTAGTTTGTAGCAGACCTTCACATTTATCATAAAATCTCTCTGATTCTACCACTGACCTTTCAAAATCAATAAGCCAGGCCACCTGTCATGAGGAAGTTTTCTTTAAAACAAAGAAAAAATAACTTACGTTTGGACCTTCTGTTTGCTGTTTTCTTCTGAAACAGTAAGTCACATTGTTAGCTCTCTTTTATCAAGCCACAAGTGTTCAAAATACATTGCTCACTAACTGAATGATGGTTTTCTTCTTAATTCAGTCATGTGATTTCTGAAGATTATAGGTTGTATAGAAGGAAATGTTTAAACATATTTTTGAGGAGACATTCTTTGTCTGTTCTTCCCGGCAACTGAGTTATAAAGTTGAGACAAACTCAGTATAAACTCAGTTGTGTACCTAATTAGATTTTCTTTATAAAGGATTGGAATGTTAGAGTCTTAATGGAAGGTAGGGTTTGTCTTGTTTTGTTTTCGTGGATAAAACAGGGTGCGTGTTTCTTGCTGGTATAATGAAATCAAATGTTAAAAGTAATAAAATTAATCAAAAAAGAGTACTGGATTCCAGCTGAATAAATTGTTGAAACTATTTCTAATTCATTTCTGTGTTTGTTACCTAAAGAATATCATTGACCAGTTTGAAACATTTATTTACTGAGCATCCCGCTTTGGCAATACTTTGTCCTTATTTCTTCAATATGCAGAATATAAATAAATAAATCTCTGTATACAAATGCTGAATATTATCTTTCTTTTTATGTATATACAAATTAATTTTGTCGATATAGTTCTTTTCATGTGTCAGTATGCACATATTTTTTCCTCCCCCATAAGAAAATACAATCAGAATCTATTTGGCTACCAAAAGCAAAGGAGAAGAACTTGATGAGAGTAGTTTTGTTTTTCAGGTTCTTTCTGTCTAACAGATATCTTCAAACAACAGCCAGATGCCACTGCCTCTGCCTTTGTAGTGGAGAGATGGAGTCACTTCCTCTGCACCACACTACTCTGCTTCTATTGTGGCTTCTATTGTGGGTCAGGAGGCTTGAACCGGAGAAAGAATTCACATGTGTCCTGGCAAGGAGAGGAAAGGTGCAGGTGCTAGGTTTCTAAGCTGGAATTACTTTAAATTTATTTTTAACTTGTGTATTTGTAAGTTCCTTAGAAAATTAAGCACAAGTCCAAAGATCAGATCGGATTTTGACAGTCCTCTGTATTCTTTGGACATAGAGTGTCCAAATATGCATACTGTGCATACATATTCACTCATTAACTAGGGATCTGTGAGTGACAGTAACTTAGTATGTATAATGTATGTAATATAATGGAAATATCACTTAGTAATGTACACACTGAATCCAAACTTTTGGAAAAATAGCTTCAGGAAGCCTGGTGTTTGAAAACGCAGTATATTTAACCAAGTGTCATTGAGTAATAAGGCAAAGGGACAAATTTCAAGATCTACACTAACACAAAGTCAATAAATGCATGTGCAGTCCAAAGATGTGACAGACAGATATATTGTGCAAAAAGGATTTCTCAGACAGATTCTGTCAATATAAATATATTCTGTCGACATACATGTGCCTTGTCATGCTGCCTTGTCATAAATGCAGTCTCCAGAGCTTTAATTATCTCTTTAGACTATCGGTATTTACATTTGGTTTGTCTCATGGTCCTTCATCGCTAATGTGTCACAATCTTTTTTTTCCCATGTGGGGGTGACAACTGGTCACTCTTGATTAATAAAATGACAAGTCTCTTATCCATGTACTTGCAATAGACTTTAGAAAGTTAAACTTCAAGAGATTAAATTCCTTCTGTCGTTATCCTACAGAACACTCGCTTCAACTGAGAATGTGTATACATCATTGTTTTTCTTCTGCCAAGACTAAATTCTGTTTGCCAAGGCTAAGTTGAGATGAAAACAAGAATGTGACTCTCAGAATTCTGTAGTGAAACACTGACATGTATGGTCAATCTTTATAAACTGTAATGTAATAAAGAAAAAGAAATTCCTGTGAACACTATCAGTCACTTCACTAACCAGATAAGTATAAAAGAAAGTCTTCTAACATTGTATTTTAGAGATTCCTCATGAAATCTAGTAAATTAAGTTCTGGTTCTCAAATGTAGCATTACCCACAAACTTCACAGAATCACAGAATAATCAAGATTGGAAGAGACTCTGGAGGTCATCTTGTCTAACCTCCCTGCTCAAGCAGAGTCACCTACAGCAGGTTGCACAAGACCATGTCTAGACAGCTTTTGAGTATTGCCAAGGATGGAGTTTCAATTTGATCACACTTTTGTGTTCATATATGGAGGTCAGTGTCTTGTCCTTTCCACTAAAATTAGTGAGAGTTAAAGATAAGTAGCACTTAGAAATAGTAATTTTTACAACAGAATAAGTGAAGTAAAATTAAATACACTGTCAGTTTAGGATTCCCTGATCTCTTTCTCATGGATGTATTTCTTTTCTCTTCTTAAGTGAAACCACAGAATTTGCTGTATCATGAACCATGAATTACTGGTGACGATTTACCTTGAAATGATGATTCTGGATACCCTCCTTAACATCTGATGAAAGTAACAGCAATGATGGTGCCTTTAGGTGAGTTTCCATCAATCTGAAATTGTAAGCTGCCCTAAACAGTGGCTATAATCTTGCTGAATGCAGTACCATCCGAAGTCTTTATCCAATGTGTAGAAAGACTGTCACTGATCTGCAAGTCCCAATCTGTTAATTTAAACAGGAATCTCAGAAATTGTCATTTCAGCAGGTGATGTTATCAAAGTGTGGAAACGTAGACCCTTGTTTCTGGGTGTGCCTGGAACAGGAGAGCATTTAAGCCCAAGTGACTTTGTCAAACAAGAGACAAACCAGGCATTTCATGGACCAAGGTGAGAGAAGGCAGTGTATGTATAGCTGTGGCACATATAGCCTTTCTCTTGGAAGACAAGTGGTGGCATACACAGGTGGCATTAGCTGTGGACTTGACACCAGCACAGGTTATGCACCTATCCTCCAAAGTCCTACTTTGGTGCCCTTGGCATGCTTAGCTTCATTTCAGCAAACACAATAGTAGATATAGTGAAGATGCAACAGTGGAGAGTCCAACCAGCCCTGCCAGGAAGCCTCAGCATCTGGATCACAAAGTTTTTTCTGAATATGTGATTGTGGGACTAGACAAATACTAACCAAGAGGTTGGGAGTTTCTGCACTGTTGTGAGATCATAAAGGGAATATCTAGGCATGTGGCTCTCAAGCTGCTACATTGCCCATCTTATGTAAAGCTTGGGATGCTACTGTTATTCTAGAATAAGACTGGTTTCAGTGTGTCATGCCTCTGACTGCCACCAACACATGAGATTAGGATGTGTTCTTTTTGTAGAGGTTATATAGCTCTGCTGTCTTCTTCCAGGAGCTGTCTTCAGAACTAGCTGCGGCATGGCATGGCTTGACTACTGCAGGGCGGCTCGGCCGGACAGGTAGGAGACGCAACCTGGCACTGAAGCCATGGCAGTTTGGCTGTGCAGTTACCAGGGCACGAACCAGTTATTTACAGGGTTAGTTTGAGTTTACCTACAGTAGATTGCAGTGACTGCAAAGTAAGCATTGCCCAAGGCAATGAAGCACTCCTGCGAATTTTATTCTTAAATGGCTCTCATCAGAAAGGGGGTGGTTAGGCCTAAAAAGATGATATGTATGGAAGAAAACCACCTCCTCTGTCCAATGGGACCACTTAGAATGAGGATTAGTCATAAAACTTAACAAATGCTGGAGACGTTTACAACTCTCTTCTAACATTATGGCACCTATACCAAATACTTATATTAAATTGCAAATTTTATGTTCCATAATGCTATGCACAATAAATTAGTAAAGCCTGTATCAATCTCAATGTGAATATGAAGACAAACCAGAAAAATCATGTTTATTGTTAAGGATAAATAAAGTAAAACACTTTATTGCTCAGTGATAAAAGATTATAAAATACCTTACAAAAATAGAGCACATGCTATAGTCCATCAGAACAAAAGGATTGTCTGATTGTGGAAAAGACCTAAAATTCAGGAGGGAAGGAAAATATGAGGTTTAATGTTATTATTTGCTATTAAATCTTAAATTATTCCAGCCAGAATGGCATAAAAAACTTAAGGAAATTGATTCCTAGATTAAAAAAAAAAGGATCTTTTGAAGGTTAGTACTGCTATAGTGAAAATAGGTAGCTTATTTTTTAGGAAAATGTAGTGTTTAGGCTTCTGTATGCATTCAAGTGGTTTGTTTTTGGTTTTGTTTTTTTTTTTTTTTTTCACAAATGGTGACATCCTACTTTCTTTTCTCAGCTTTGACTTAAGTCATGACTAGAAACCAATCTTTGCTATTGGAAGAAATTAAATAAGAAACAATTTACTTTGCAATTACACAAAGTTTTTCATCCTGATTGATCACAAGAGGTTTTACAAAAAGTAGGAAAAAAATAATTTAGATTTGGCTGTGCTGCCTTCAGGCAGTCTGGCAATGCAGGAGAGTATGCAAGAGAGTATGTATAGTGAAGCTGGTTGTACAAAAGCATGAGAGGTATACCTTGCTGGCACTTACCATATCTAACACTGATTTGGCCTTGGGCAAGCATTTTATTGCTCAGGCTTTCATCTCTAAACCGAGATATGACAAAGCCAAATATATGTACTTAAGAGAGAATCTCACCAGAGAATACAGTAGCGCTTACTATGTTCTTCAGGAACAAGGAGGCCTCAGTCTCATTTACAGCTTCTATGCAGTGCTAGAGCAAAGTAACAGGAAATTTTTCTTTTTCCACTTTGAACTTGATCATGTCATTGTGACCTACAGGCATAATTCAAAGATATCTGTATCGTCTCTGTCTGTATGTAATTTTTTTATCTAGAGGGGAAAAAAGTTAGATTTTTGAATCCCTAAAACTGAATGTTAGGTTTCTTCAACACAAACAGAAGATCTCTGGGTATCTTTTTTTTTTTTTCTTTTGAGCAGTTTCTAATGCCACAGATGTGAGTAAATATGGCTATAATTAATTTTCATAACCTTTTAAACATGTAGTAATTTTCTACTAAAAAAAAGGAAACAGGGATATTGTGCTTTAGAAACTTACATAATTCAATATTGTAAAGATTAACCAACCCTGAAATAGTATAATAAATGGGAGACAAGAGATGTTCAGGATATAAATGTATGACCTTTGGAAATAAATAAATAAATAAACAAAGCACAGGATTGTCATTTGTAGTTGACAGTGGTTAGTTTTTTATTGGAGGCAGCAGAACATTGATTCAACAAAACATCATTCAGCAAACTGTCCTTTTTCAGCAGTTCACATAAATATTTGCCTAACTTGTTTAAATCCCATGGAGTTTAATTCTATGCTGAATCAGGTAATGGGGAAAATGATGCTTAAATACAAGGTAGAAATTTCCATCTTCTGATCTTATTAGTTCATTGCTTCCTCTCTCAACTTTTACTTTCTTAAATCCATCTCCAATTCCTAGCTGTTATCAACTGAATGCCACTTCTTTTTTATATAAAAAAAGTATTTCAATCCTCTGAAACAACAGTTATAACAATATTTGGTGAGATACTTATCTGCACACCTGGACCTCCTGCTAGGTTGGAACTCTTTGTGCCTGCCAGAGGGGACGAAAGGGAGAAGCCAACTCAAAAAGGCTAAATCACATTGCTTAATAATGATTATCCATAGTTGCTTCACTTGTATCTGTTTTGTTGCATTAACTGAGGTTTTTTTCTTTTTGGACCATGTGAATGATAATTGCTGTTTTTTTATGTACTCATGGAAGTATAGTCAGAATGAAGCCTTGCCCTTGTTCCCAAACAGTTGGTTTCACTATCTGACCAAAGCTAAAGGTCAGCAGAAGAGGATGACAGCTCTTTTTGGAAGACTAGAAATTTTGCTTTAAGAAGCATTAATTTGCTCTGGCTTTCCAGGCCAGAGCAGGGTGGGCAGAGAGTGGATTGTGAGCAGCCCTGAGGAAAAGGACTTGGGGGTGCTGGTTGATTGAAAGCTCAACATGACCCTGCAATGTGTGCTTGTAGCCCAGAAAGCCAACTGTATCCTGGGCTGCATCAAAAAAAGTGTCACCAGCAGGTTGAGGGAAGTGATACTCTTCTGCTCTGCTCTGATGAGACCCCCCTCTGCAGTACTGCCTTCAGCTCTGGGTCCCCCAACACAAGAAGTCCATGGACCTGTTGGAGTGAGTCTAGAGGAGGCCAGGAAGATGATTTGTGGGCTGGAGTACCTCTCCTGTGAAGACGGGCTGAGAGAGTTGGGGTTGTTCAGTCTGGAGGAGAGAAGGCTCCAGAGAGACCTTGCAGCAGCTTTCTAACACCTAAAAGGGGCCTACAAGAAAGCTGGGGAGGGACTTTTTACAAGGGCATGTCATGACAGAACAAGCGGCAATGATTTTAAATTGGATTTAAATTAGATATAAGGAAGAAATTCTTCACTGTGAAGGTGGTGAGGCACTGGAACAGGTTGCCCAGAGAAGTTGCAGATGCCCCATCCCTGGAAGTGTTCAAGGCCAGGTTGGAGGAGGATTTGAGCAACCTGGTTTAGTAGGAGGTGTCCCTGCCCATGGCAGAAGGGTTGGAACTAGGTGACCTTTAAGGTCCCTTCCAACCAAACTGTTCTATGATTCGGTGATTCCCCTTTGGTAAATCCTTGATCTATGGGCATAGTGCCATGGAGACTGGAAGTAATGTCATTGCTTCAGAGGAGACATCGCAGCAAAACCTAGCTGGATTTGCTCCTTGAGAAGTGAAGTAAAACAAAGCAGGATTGACCTTAGCATCCAGCAGGCCAACAAAAGCAGACGATAGCCCAGATCTGGTCTAGTTAGCAGCAGTTCTATCTCGATTAGAGACATCTGGTTAGATGAAAGCCAAATGGATACTGGTAGCACTATCTGGATTTATGAATACGACTCTAAGTGGAGGAGGGCTGTAGCGGGTCTAAGACTTGCAGAGAGGATAGTCATACTGTGGAACAGTATGTGTGACTCCTGTCCTGGTGCACATCTGCATGAGAAAAAAACAATGACTACTTGAGCTTTGTTTTTATTTCCAATAATCTTAGTCTCAAAACACTCTTTTATTTCTACTCTTAACTCCTATCGCTTTCACTGTTATCTGGCAATTACATTAAAATATTGACAATCCTGGAAAAAATATAACCTAAGCCATTTATCTGTCTACATAGGATAACCATGATTGGTGATTAGATTATATTAGATCTGGACTTTGTCCTCAGTGGCAGTTCACTCTTTGATGATTGGCTGTCTTCTTGAAACTGCATAGTATGTATAGTGCACTTGAGAAACCTTCCATTGGCAGTCAACATTTTTTAAAAAGGAAAAGTACTAGAAATTAGTGACTGTTTCTCCTTACACAGAAGGATAAAAAGAAAAAAAGGGGAAAGTGATGAACATGCAAAGTTAGAACAGTTTTGTTAAGAAAATTGTGATTTCCTGTAAAAATGAAAATTTATTCTCAATGAAGATAGTATATAAATAATGATAACTACTGTATTTTAAAATAATGATCCAGAAAACTACTGCTGCCTACCAGAGAAAACAGTAGAAGCTGTTTCAATGTGTACAAAAAACCTCCTGATGACAATACCCTTTATCAAAAGACTGCACAAACTTTCATGGATAAGGAAGGAATTACTTCTTGTAGGTTAACAACTGACAAAAAAAAAAGAAGTACACAAAAAAATAGAGTTAGTGAGTCTTTCAGGTCCTACCATAACAAAAATGAAGGAAGAAAATGGTTTTGAAACTTGATCTGAACACATCCCAATAACAGGAGCTCATGAATTCTCAGCAACTGTTCTAACAAGATCACTAATAAAGCTTCTGACATATTAACGAAATTTGTTGCAAGTCCTCTTTAAGTAAAAGCAGAATTGCCACAGCACAGGGTTTTATGATAATGGAGTCTGAATAACGAGAAAATAGAGAGTTGTCATCTGATCATGAAGATCCCTCCCCTTTGAACATAAAATGCATAAAATATCTGAAATATTAATATAATTGTACAAGGTCTTGAAAACCACAATGAAAATATTTTATGAGTATCCTTAGTGTGCCTGTGACCTATAGAGATCATTAATTTGAAGCCTAATAGCCTACCTGATACCATACAACTTCCACAACCTGATTTGTCAAAATTGTATTATATGTATAATACTGTTAATAATGTAAAACATAATAGAATGCCACATGGTATTATAAAAAAACAGGAGAAGTAGATAATTATCAGTATTACAACATGCCAGTAAGAGATCAAAGAATATAAATGTTATATGGACAAATGAAAGTCTGATGATCCAGTAATTTCCTTTTCAAGGAAAGATTACACACATTACACCACTGGAAAAAATGGACACAATTCCCATAGCTTTTGTCTTTAATTAAAAAAAAAAAAAAAAAGTGTGTAGAAAATTAGAGACTTCAGTGCAGTAGATTTTTCTCACTTAAAAATATAATTTAAATGATTAGAAAGCACTGTAATTTTTTTCAGATCAAGGATACTTGATTGTCCTTATCATCTGTACTTTTTCTGCATCCCTGCCTGATATACCTCCTTATCACTTAACTAGCTAATCAATCACTAGGCTTTTCCATACATTTTAAGCACTGCAGAAGAGCATCTTTCCAGAGTAAGAAAGGTGGCAACATGTTGCCTTTACTCTGCATCACCTCTGTTCCCTTTATCATCTACATCTCAAAGCTTAAAATAAAGTGATTGTATATTAGAATTCAACAGGACCTCTAAGAATTGCATGAGTAGTATTTGTTAAATGTTCACTTTATTAGGATTAAGCTTGCCTGTAGTTGTAGAAATCTTCTGGAGAAAAAAACGGTAATTAAAAACGATGAACTGAAAATGATATATTACAGTGGTCTGCACAGACAAGGCATGCCTCTAGTAGATCTGGGTTTGCTTACACTGCACGAAGTACAAGCGTGGGGAAGAGCATGGAAATCCTTACCTGACTCCTGAGAAACCAAGCATGCCTGGCTTAGCCTGCCAGTGCATTATTATAGTGCTGAATGAGACACAGTCCTGTGACATCAAGTATCTCAAAAGGTGCAAATTACTCTTAATTTTTCAACATCCTCACCCACTTATATTTCTTTTGTTGGCTCGGTGGATCAGAAGCACATTATTAAGCACATTATTAAGCCAAATAGTGTGCTGCCCTCCCTCCTCCTGCTGTCCCTTCAAGCTGAGGAAGCCTGGGCCTTGTATATCTTGGAGAGAAAAGGTGAAAGTGTAAGAAGAACAAACAGTATGGTAAATCTGTCAGGACTTTTTGTTCTTCTTTTTCTACAAAAAAGATACTGTTTTAGAATTAAATGGTGCATATGTCAGGATTTCATGGGAAAAATATTGCTGCTTTCTTTAGATTTCTATTGATATGCAGGGAAACTGGTGAGTCTGCTTTAGATTCAACAATATAAAAAAAGAAAAGATGGAACTTTGCATTTTCAGAATGAATTTTTATGGCTAAATGGATGCCTCAGTATTACCACAGTGATATGTGAATGTAGAGCAGCTCATTTTCTGGTGCTGATAAGGCATTGCTGAAAATTTTGCATGACTAGAATGAGAGGTGCCAGTTATAGACTCTGGGTTGGCTAAAGGCTGAAAGTTGATTTTAGCATTTGGTGTGAAAATCCACATTATTTCAGAAAAGTAAGAAGTATAAAGTATTTGGCATATTTCTTAGGAACTTATGTGTCTTCCTTTCTCACTATATACTTGTGATGACGAAGTCATGAAAAACCTTTCTGAAGAAGGTAAAAAATATCCCCACTCTATTCCACTTCTACCCTCTGCTTCATAGACCTTAGATCTTGCTACTGACGTTTGTGTGATTCTGACCTTTGTAAAATGCTCTGTGAAATTACCTGAGTTAAATCTCTGTGAACGACTACACACCCCTTAAGAAAACCTCTTACCTCTCATTTTGTGGATACTGCTGCTTATAAACAAGGGAATCTGAAAGAATAGAAAATTTTGCATGACTTTGGGATAATAGAACAAAACTGAATTTTGATATCGAATTATTAAACATGTTTGTGTTCACATTCACACACATTCTCAAAGAGTAAAACATTTGATGTCACACAAAAAACTATCTCCAGAACATGTACTATGAAACTAATTTATTTGGTATATCAGGTTTTGAAGAGTGAAGTTAGCAGGCACAGACTTTTTCTTCTATGTAGCCACAATGCTTGGCATAGTAGCATCCTTGCTTGTTTTTCTATAACAATAATATAAATAAATAAATACTGTTGATATTATGGCAACATCCATAGGCCCAGTTGAAAAGGATGAAGCATTTTGCTATGTGTGATACGAATACCTGGTGATAGATAGTCCTGGCTTGAAAGGGTGTAGAGTTCAAACAAACAGAGCAGACCAGGTGGGAAAGGGGAGGCAGAGAGATGTAAAATGTCTTGCCTAAAGTCACAAACAAAATCACTGGCTGAAAATAGATCCATGTTCACTGAACTACGTTGCCTCTCCCAGCAGTGCTTGTGTAAAGGTACACTGACTCTTTTCCTGCAGTGCATGTGGATATTCAGATCTGACTGAAACAAAAATTAGTAGTGGAAATGTGTGCTCAGCTTACTTTGTAAAAGGCTGAGCTGACTTTCAGGCTTCAGGGAACTGCAATGCTTATCAAGGCAAGCATCTCTTTGGCCATTAGTAACAGAAACACCAACATAAGTACAGAAATAACAAATGTGTTTCTTTTGCACCTACTGTTTTGGAAAGTGATTTCTGTACTTGTTAATCTATGCTAGCTACTAGGGGAAAGGTATTTGTGGTTCCACTTGACTGATATGTTTTAGACTCTGATTTAGTTTCCTTCTAGGTCTGCGCCCCAAGGCTGAGATGGCTAGTTCTTCTATCCAATTCTAGCTGTTATCCTGATTTTTAAAGCTAGAAATGGTGAGAGTATTTTCCTCTTGTCACCGTTTCTTCATGTTAGCTGAGTGATTTTCAAAATGAGGTTCCTTTTCTAGACTTATTACCTGATTATTTCTAATTTGGCAGGTCTTAAATAAATATTTTTGCTATATATATCTATCTTGGAAAAGCATACCTTCGCGGGAGTGCTCTCCATTGTGAAGACACAGAGCTGTGAAGTTTTTAGAGGACATATGAGAAAGCTTCTCTGTAGAGGGTTTATCTCTATAAGAAATAACACTTTATATGCAGTTTCAAGAAGATCAGTTCCCCACCATCAAAATAGAAGAGAGCATCTTGGCTGCTGTTTGGTAAGTGCTAATTAAGAAAGGATTCTGCTCCCTCAGACAGATCAGTGCTGAGCTACTCCAATGACATTGATTGTGCATGTGTAATCAAGACTCAAAAGCTACCATAGGATTAGGTACAAAATCAAAAATTGTTATTGGAAAAGAAAATCTGCTGAATCTAGCAACTATAAAGTGCTCTAATCTACAACATACGGATTTAACGAGGATTTAAATGATGACAAAATAAAAGAGAAATCAGGGGAACTTTAAGAGCTCCAAAGAGGTGCATATGTCCATATTCAGACTCTATAAATGTTTTTCATAAGCTCATATGTTGGATATGTAAGCCATTATGACAAGTTGCAATTTATGATTTTGTGAATTTAATCTACGAATAATCTACACATTTGAATACTATTCTTAATCATAACATTTTATCTACAGAGATTAATATTAGGAGGTCAAAATTTGCTGACTATTTTCCCCCATGCTATTGGCAGCTAAGTAGAAAACACTGTGTTTTATGGTCTGATATTTTCTATTTTCAATTCAGATTCAGCCTTTTCCCAATACTGATCCCTGTATAGGAAAATATGCATGTACCTTCATGCTATTTTGAAATTCTGCTAGTGCTCCTTTTTGTCCAATTATATCATATACCAGCCATAAAATTACTTATTGTTGGGGGAGAATGCAAAATGGAGAGAGATTTAAATTTCTCATTTCTACAAAACCTTGTCTTGGCAAACTGATTCATTTTAAGATCTGTCCAGCCAACGGTTTGTCTGTTTTATTTTCTGTCTAATTGCTTAATATTTTATGTTCAAATTATGCAAATGAATATATTTATGGTTAGGTTTAATCAGCAGGATTCCCTTCATTCTTAGCTTTAAACACGTGTAAGGATTTCCTAGAAGATGACCTTTAATTGTTATCTTTTAATTGCATTTTCAAGAGTATTGCCTCCTCCTTTATGCTTCTCATAAGGATTGCAAGGAATCATTATTTACTTCTTTCTCCATATTCTGAAATTTTCACTTAGGATGTATATAAAAAAATATCTTACGGTCCTTTCTCTAGCATTGACCTCTTATATACTCCCAGGTGCTGCTATTTCCATTTAATTCAAGAAAAATAATAGTTGCTAAACAAACTCTGTCATCCCCATACCATAAATATACAAGCAAACATTTTCTATAATAATATCTGTTTTTACAGTCTCAAACTGGAAGCTTAAATAATTATGAGTGCAAGATTCCATCAACAGTATTCATGGAAAGCATTTAGTTCTTATATCCTTTTAAATAAGTATAGATCTATCTGTCTGAATGAAGTGATGCACATATACAAGTTGTCAAAAATGCAGCACCATGCCCACAGAAACGGAGTTACTCATTATGACTGAATCGAAAATGTCCTTTATGGGGTAATTTCTGTGCTCACTAACATCATACATCGCATTTTACATACACTTGCGTGATTTGATTCAAGGGTAGAATCTTCCTCCAAATTTCCTTTCTTACAACATGTAACGCCGCTACATAGCCGAGGTACCACGAACGGATCACTGGTCGGCCCCCGACCAGGGAAGAAACAGATAACACACACAGTGTGAGTGACAACTTCCTCGTTTATGGCGCAGTTAATTCCTTTTATACAAACACGTCACAGGGAGGTAGTGTCTAGCTCTCTATCTTTCCGTGACATCGCGAGATCTTCCGAACGCCGTACCCTACAACAACACTTGCAGTATTTGTGCCCACAGCCACCTCACACCAGCTACAGACTGGACCTCTTGACTTGCAGAAGTTAGAGATGGAAAAGATCTATTATGTCCTTTACTCCATTCCTCTGCTCATGTGAAATTGTTCTGTGCAATCTTTTTGAGAAGATACTGCAAAGTATAATCCTGCCTAGGCAGGGGGATGGACAGGTGACCTAACAGGTCCTTCCCATCTAAAATATCTCTCATGTTATGACTAACTTCACTGTCCTTGTTATCTCCCACTTACAAAATTCAGGAACCAGACATCATCATGGGAACTGCTCATGACATAGGCTCTTACTGCTGCAGTTGTCACTCTCTCTTTCAAGTTTCCTCCCCACTGTAAGCTGTCATGTGTGAATTTCTTTTTTCCACCTTATGTTGAAGGTTCTATCTGTTGTAGATGCATGGTGAAGTGTGACTTGTATTGCTGAGCTGATATATTTTACTAGTTAGAGCCATTTCTATTTGGTAAAGATTTCCTTTTTACTTCTGCTATCATATACTGTAAGAGCTGTAGCAAAGCAATGCATAATAACTTTCATCCTGAAACATACAGATAACATCAATGAAAGGATGTTAAGTCATCTACATAATTAAATAGCAATTGGCCTTAGCCATTACTCATTATAGTGTAGCTTTTTGTCATTCTGTTTGATGCTAAAGGATGTTCAGCTGCTTGTAATTGATAGAGAGGTTTAATCTGCAGTGGTTTCACTGTAATGAGCCAAGCATGAAACTATTTTTATTTTAAAAAGGCTGAAAGACTCTCCTATGGGTATAGGCATGGGGACAATACTTGGGGTTCCTCAAATTCCTCAGATATAGAAATAAGCTTTTCTACTATATTAGTTGATTTCTATAAAGTTTTAGTTGAGGAAAGATTGCTTTTGCTTCAGATGTAAAAACGCAGACCTGTTCACAACAATTGAATCACACTGAAGTTATCGGAATAATGTGTTTCTAATCTTGGGGATTCAGAATAACAGAGGTAGAAAGAAGCACTGAGCATTTTGCCAGAAATGAATCAGGAAAGAGTTTTACTTACTTCTAATGATCCTAAAATCTCTAATGAGGATTCTAAAATTTGTAAAGCAAAATGGATGTTTTTGAATAGCAATAAATGGATTATATCATACAACTGTTTTTTGTGAAATTCTAGGCAATATTCATAAATATCAGATTTGACGGGAAGTCAACAAGAGAGCTTTGAAGATAGCTGTTTCTTTTACTTTTTTATTTTATAATAGTATCTAACATGTTAATAACCATGGCTGGAAATAGTCTTTTAATTCACATTACCTTAGCTAAGTCAATAGAAGAAGAAATGTCCAGATACCTGTACTGAAGGGTTCTGATCCGTTGTCTTTGAATAAATGTTTGCAGTGGTTTAATATACTACCCAGCTGTTTGACACAGCTCTGTTACTGACAAGTTTCGCCTCTGCCACAGGAGTAGCAGAAATAGGCGGTATTTACTTACAACTCAGACATTCCACTTCACCCAGATTGTAAGTGTGAATTCACCTTTATCTGTGGTTTAATCTAATACTCTGAGTTGCTGTAGACAAGGCATAGGCAAACCTTCCGTTTTGCCTGCACCAGAACTGTGGCAGAGTAGGTATGACAGCTGGGGCATAACTATAGCAGCAAGTCAATGAATCCTAAACCAGATGAAAGATAGAGGAACTTTTAATCCAATGTTAATGATCATCAGCTATCCAGCAGGCAGAATGTCAATAAAAAACTAAAGGCACTCCTTTTTTTCCTTTCCAAATTAACCCTGTACCAATGGTGAAGAATTCCTCTAAGAGAAATATGTCAAGACATTGGAAGACTCAAAAAGTATAAGAAATACTAGAAGGAGAGCAGAACCTGAGAGAAAAGCAACAACAAACTAAGCTATAAAACAAACCAAAGAAAAAAAACACA